>NC_051180.1:95273061-95461617 GCF_013339695.2 Rhipicephalus sanguineus | reverse complement strand
TACAGCGCACAAAAAAAAAAAACCAGAAAAAAGACGGACGAAGGTATAATGAAAACGTCAAATCGCTGTTATTCTACCTTTATACGTGATTTTTTTTTTGTGCGCTGGTAAGCCGTGATTATAAACCACCAACTTGCCCAAACAATTACCCTCTTATAGTTTTCATAACACAGTAGGTCGTATGTATGAAACACGTGACGTAATGCTCACGTGACCTAGTGTTCCCAAGATCTCAATTACCGTGCTCGGCGGCGGCATGTCGGTGGTGGCGAAGTAGAAAGAACACGCGGTGCACTTAGATTCAGGCGCGCGTTAAAGAACCAAGGTGGTCTATTTTTAATGCGGAGTTTTCGACTACGGCATGCCTCATAATCGTCTAGTGGTTTTGGCACGTAAAACCTCAGCCATTATTATTATTACCTACTAGTGTGTCTTAGTATTCGCCGCATAACAAAAGGGAAACGCCCGAACAAAACGCGTCTCTACTTCAAACTTTCTATCTTTTCCATATTTTGTATTCCTTTTACCGGAGGCTAAGGGAGAGTGGCAATCCAATAACATCCGAATCGATTAACAAGCCATAAGACCGTCCTATCTCTACATAAGGACGATGCGCGTTTTTCTGGAGCACGCAGCCAGCGGGGCCAAGGCCCCGAAATTCAATCAATCAGCGTCCTTCATCGTTTTTGTCGGCGCTGCGATCGATATACGAGCGTGACGTCTTCGATCAGCGGTTGCCGTCTATCGTTGTGACGCTTCGACCGCGCTATTTTGCGCATTTCTAAGATTTTGCCCGTGTGCCTTCTCGTCTTATGCAAAGGTTAAAGCTGTACGCTGCTCCTCCTTGCTTCTACTGCAATCTAAGGCGAGACTTTTGCTATCCTTGCGCGGGGGCGTCTGGTATGAAACTTTGAAAGGTCATTGTTTGGTTTTCTTAAGCTTCTTCGTGTTGATAAAAGCCATTTTATCCATTTTAGACAGCACCGGCGCTGACGCTAGTAAAGGCTCTTCTCTTTCTTTTGCGAGTCAGCCCACACACTGTTATATGCATTGTTTGCTTTCTTTCACGACGTACTTCACATAAAATAAGAATAAAAAAGTTCTGAACATTCATTCTTCTTTTTACATGCGTACTGGAGAATTGCTTTTCTTTACCCGTGTACTGCACCTTCGCTTTTATTCATTGTGAGAGAAAAAAACTTTCTAGGTGATCGCTTCAGGGTTATTTGTTGTATCGTGGAGAAAACGTCTTTCATTCCTCAGTGGGCTGCACATGGTAGATTTCTCACGATAGCGCCAGGAGCGTATGGAAAAACCAGCGCGTACAAAACAAGCGTATGGAAGTACGTTGTACCCTCCGCGGTGGTGTAGTAGTTATGGTGCTTGACTGACTGGTTACCCGAAAGTCGCGGGATCGAATCCCAACCGCGGCGGCCGCATTTCGATGAAGGCAAAATGATGACCCGTACGCTTAGATTTAGGTGCACGTTAAGGAACCCCAGGTGGTCAAAATTTCCGGAGCCTTACACGAAGGCGTCTCTCATAATCATGTCATGTATTTGGGACGTAAAACCCTAACAATTAATCATTAATTAAACTAAACGAAGTACGTTACAGAGCGCTGCCTGTTTGTTACGCGAAAAGCAACCGGTCCCATACCTCTACCACAGCCCGCCATGGCAGCATGGCAGGTTGGGTTAGGTTAGGTTAGGTTAGGTTAGGTGACGACGTGTCGTACAGCCTGGTGGGTAGCGCAAGATAATCAGACCGAGATGACATTTCCATGACAGCCTTTCAACTATCTTTGCTCGCCAGCTGGAGAACAACGATAGTTCAAGGGTTCTAGCGGAAGAAGGGAAGAAAAAACTACGACGCTCACTGTCGCATGTCATGGCTGAGCTACGCTGCCGGAGCGGCATTTTTTCTCGCAATTGTTGAGCAGAAGGAGGGACAAGATTTCGTCGAGGCGTGGCAAGACACAACGCTTTAGAAGGAGCAGCAAGTGATTCAAGAGTCCCAGATTGCGCTCAGTCACGACACGGCTCTGACGGCAGGGGTCAAGTCTAGGAGAGATTCTGCGCGTCGGCACACGCAACTGAAAGGGCTTCGTCCCAGATAGGCTATTTGTGTACGACTTCGCGTTTTGTCCAAATTACCGACCTTCCTGGCTAACGACGCGGGTTTCAGTCAGGTCGTTGGAGCTAAGTAGCTTTATGTTTTGTCTCTGATGTACACTGCCTGGCAAAGAGGAGGAGGAGGAGGAGTCAGCGAAGTCAGCCAGATGCACGTCCAGCTTGCTACCCTACTCTTGGGGCAGAGGTTTAAGAGATGAAACGAAATAAGGAAGACAGGAAGAAAACAAATGGGAGAAGGCAGGGAGGGTTAACCAGAAACATGTCCGGTTAGCTACCCTACGCTGCGTAAATGAGAAAGGGGAATAGAAAGATGAGAGAGAGAGAGAGGAGGAAGGAATGAAGGAAATGAGCAATAAATACGTTGACTCGTATGTGCCGGTTGCACTATACAATAGTTAAATGTGTTCACACAGCCACGTAGTCGTCAAAAAGCACAAAAGTGTTTGAACTGCCTTGAGGGCTGACGAGCCATGGCGACGGTGCTCCAGCAGCAACTGCACGAAGAGCGGCCGATCGTCCAGTCGTCGCAACGCATCGGAAAGTGTTTGTCTTTCAGAGTCAAATCTAGGGCAGTGGCATAGCAAATGGACGATGTCTTCATCGGTGCAGCAGACCTCGCCTTCGATCTGCACTGCCGGTAACTCCACTTAATGTTGTGTATGCCTTCGTGAAAGTGCCATCAGTGTGGAAAGTGTGTGCCTGTCCCTTACAAGCCTACAAGCGATCACTTAGCTCGGTCAATGATGATACGTGACTTTTTGTGGTGTAGGGGCCAGCTACGGCCAGAAGTCGGTCGATTTCAGAAACAGTATAGCATTGCCCGTGTGAAGATTTTACACTACATGGCAATGAAAAATTGGCGAAGCTTGCACTCAGCCGCGCAAGGCTTGAAATCGCGAAACTGGACGATTCTGAAGACTGATTTGGTTGCTTCCAGGTTGTTTCTAGGTCTTAGCCAGGTGATGCAGGTTGTTGCTAGGTTTCTTCTAGGTCGTTGCAAGGCTTTGCCTGATTCGAGGTTGTTTCTACGTTGATTCTCAGCGCAGAGAGGCTCGAATTAAACCACAGACAGCCACAGACACGAGACGGATGTCCAAACTCCAGAGATAGAACCTCGCGCTGATACCAAGCGTAGATATACGGGCACGTCGTCGTTGGCGTAGGCCTTCTATTACTTCGGGGTCTTCTCGCAGCCGCCGTTGCGTTTCCCGTTCCCTAATATTCTCTCCTTGTGCGTACTCCATGTCTTCGGCTCGCCGCCATCGCTTCGCAGCCATTTGTTGGGCTAACTGTTGCCTTCTTCATTTTTAGTGGGCCAGTGGTCAGTAGTGGGATCTTACCCAATTTCTGTGGCAGATACCCGTTTATGATGATGGTAGTTTCGTGATACGAAATACAAGGAACGATTGGCTAAACGGCGCTGATCGTTTTACTGTGGTGGGTAGATCGACTCATTTGCTGTTTGGCGTTGGTCTCTGGAGGTCGCGCACTTCAGATGTTCTAACTGTAGCAGGCTGTCACATTGGAAGCAGATGTGTGTTTAACGTTCGAAATTGGTCTATTTTCGTTACCAAGTTTCAGGGTACAAACAAATTTTGACAATTTCGGTTATATGAGCGTAAAGGTATAGACTATGTCGATTAACTAACGCGCCACGAGTACTGGATTTTCTGCAGTCTAAACAGCTTCTCTTGTCCTATCTTGTAAAACCACGCAAAGGCAAAAAGTGGCGCGAAAGAGCCTTTGCCAATCAAGGAACTCTCAAAGAAAAATCAAGCGTTAAGAAAGCAATACAAGAATTTCGATGTCATTTGAAGCCGCCTACAAATATTTGTAGACTTACCTATACAACTTCCAAACGTTGACATGTTGGCCGAAGCACTGATGGATAAACCAGGATATGTTCAATATCATCACATTTGTTTCTGTAGTATTTATTTATCTTGTAGTAACTATTATCTCTGGTAGTACTATAAACACTGAGACACTGGATTTTAGCTTAGCAGCTGAGGTGATGCGCTACTAAGCTCGAGGTCTCGGCAGCCGTAGTTCGATGAAGGTGCGATAAAAAAAAATAACACTCGTGTATTCAGATTCAGGTGCACGTTTAGAAACGCCAGGGGGTCAGAATTAATCAGGAGCCCCCAAATTACAGTGTGCGTCGTTATCATAACCAAATAAATCCAACAGACAATTAAAACCAAGGAAAGCATAGGAAATATTATTTTTTTAACTGTAGTGTAGCAATCAGGCTTTAAATTCAAATGAATTTAGGTGAGCGAAGAAACACCCTTTTTGTTGTTGGGTCCCGAACCCACAACCTTCGAATTACGCGCACAAATGCCCAACAATGTGGACGAAGGAGCGCACTCCCTAGTAGCTCAACTGGTATAGAGCATCGGACGTGTAATTCGAAGGTTGTGGGTTCGGTACCCAGCGACGAAAAGGGTGTTCTTTCGGCCACTTCCATTCATTGGAATTTATGCCTTGGTTACTACACTACAATTTAAAAAAGAGATACAAATAATGTCCGCTATGCTTTCCTTGGCTACTATTGTCTGTTGGATGCATTTGGTTGTGTCTATAACAAACGAACGAACCCCTCGAAAATACCCCTTCCTTCGTTCTTTCGTAGCCTAGAACTTAAATGGTTTGCTCCTACGTGAGTGCTGACTTAGCTTGTGTTGGCCGCATGAACCACGTCATCAAACAACGCTGCACGCAAATTAAAAATCCCTCTGCCAAAAAACAAAGAAAAAAACATGCAGGCGCACTTGCTTGCAGTCCTCGTGCTTCTGGGGCCCAAAGAGCAAAAACATCCTCTTCAATCACGACTTAAGGGTTATGGACCTTTCCTGGGAGCTGCACTCTCATGCCAGGCAGTAGGCACGTATCAAGATGGCTCTCGAAATGCGATCACGTGACCAGGCACGAAGCCCGAAAGTGCGGTCCGGCGCTCGGCAAAAGTGAGCGGCCGGACGTGTTTCGTAAACCAGCGTGTCTCTATAAGACTTTTCGCTGTTTGTAAACAGAGCTCCTGGACGGCTTCCGGTTTTGTGCGCCGGCGTAGCCTAGTAGCATTGGCGGGGATAAAAAGCCTTAGCGAGTAGCCCGCACATTTTCAACACTTTTCTCCCTGTGTCTGTCCAAATATTTTAAATGAATATTCTTCTGAGCTGCACACACAGCAGTACAAGAGTTAGGCCTTCACTTTAAGCGCCCTCCTTTTACCTGAAAGCGAAGAAAGAGTCTTTCCTTATTTTGGCACAACATAAAAAACACGCTTTCTGCTTCGCCGTTAGAGATCTGATGATTGAAGTGACCGGAAGTTTCTTGGGGTGCAACACGTGCTGCTACTATCGCAATCTTCAAACCGACCGAAAAGGCGATCGTATTTTTAGCGCAGAAGCAGCGGGCGTGCTGGCGTGAAAGCGTGTCGACGGGCGCGTGCGACAGCGTGTGCTTTCTGTATTGCTCGTATCATTGCTTCGTGCTTCCTCACCTGACATGGCGCTCAACGGACGGAGAATTTCCTGCGCCAGCACAGGAATTATCAACATGATGGCCGCTTGTTGGATGGAATGCGCAGCCGTCCTGCGCAGAAATCGACTCCCTTGAGCGGCCTGCAGTCCTCAAGCACTTCACACCAGGCGTGAGAACTCTTTTTTTTTTTTGCGGTATTTTCTGTACACACTCTTCTCGTCTCGATAGAGGAGTCACGGGTTGTATTGTTGAATATTATGCCGTTCCACTGCGTAGAGAACGTCCACGGCTGTGTTCTAATTCTGGACACCATCGTGGACAATCTACGCTGACAGCTTAGAAGACAGCATCGAGCGCGAGTTGTCCGAGTAACGGAACGCGCCTGGGTGACATCTGTACGACGTGGCGCCACCTCGCGTCGACAAGAGAAAGATAAGCAAAAGAATTCGAATTGTTATTTCTTTAACTCCTGTCGTATTCACATCTATGAAAAATTGAACGTAGCTCATATTGAGCGCGTGGAAGAGCGCATGCTTGCGCGCAGACGTCCGCAAATCCAAGTTATCCGAGCATTTCTCAGAGCAGCCATCTTGTTTGGACAACAAAGTAACCTGCATCGTTTTTTTATGAAGTGCCGTCTTCTCGAAGCTGTATATTTCGCCGGCTACGTGAGAAGTGGAATGACGCTTAAGGTGGCCGCTGTCCGCTTAGCTGTTTATTTAGCAGTCTACAGTTAGTATTGGAACACACCCCACGTTGTGTCGTAGATACCAGCACGTGCCGCATTAATCCACGATGGTTTACGAAGATCCTTCGGCAGGCTTCAAGAGAACGTCACGAAAGAGAAACTCGGTGTTGATAGTCGGCGTTTGTGTTCTCTCGTTTTCTTTTCCTGTGTCCGTGTTTGCCCGGCCACAACTTCGCGATGAATACTTACCAACTAGTTCAAAATTCTGTCGTTCTTGAAGAGAACATACGGTAGTACCGCAAATATATGCGTGCTTCGATTGCGTCAAAATATTGGAATATTGGGCTTGTTGGTGTTGCACTACAACCTACCAGCGCACAGTCACCACGACGATAAGAAAGCGCTGTGGTGTGTCCTTCGTCCTTGTACTCATCGTGATTGTGCGCTGGTGGGTTGCGTTTCAAATGTATCTCTTTCTTTGACCTAAAAAAAAAAGAAATAAAAACGATACTTTTTCGTTTTGTTATGTGCACACAGACCACCACGAAAATTTTATAAAACTCGATATTATTAAAAAATTATGTTGTTTGTGCACTTCTCTCGACTGACTACACAACTTATCATTGGCGGCTCGCGGCCTTTTCGCGCTTCCATACCATTTGCAAAAAAAAAATAAATAAATAAAATAATAAATATTCAAGCTTGAGTGGTTCAGTTTGCTACAAAGAACTTCGAGATGCGGGAGCAGGCATTGGCACGACTCTTCCAACGTCGTGGATTAAACGTACGCTGTGACGTCAAGTGCAACACCTTTCGCGCGAATTACGAGAACGGCGTTTTCGCTAATTGTACGATCAATATCGTTTTCGGGCTGCGTCGCTATGACTTTGCACCGTTAGCGACCTTTAATATAGCAAGTGAAATTGAGTGGCCATCGCCAGAAAGCTCCCACAAGAAATCCTACGGTTTTTTTTGGTGAGTAAAAAAAATGCATTTTGTGATCGGATTTAAACTCTCAGGAGTCTCTTCAACGGCGATGGCAGTGATCTCACATAACGTGAATGCTCGTGGTAGCTCGCACGCCTGTCGTACTAAAAAAGTGATCGTTGCTCAAGGGCTATTACATTCCAAAACGCTTATGCAAGCATTTACACTTTGTCTGGAAGAGATATTAAGGAAAGCGCCAAGCAACGCCATTATATGGCTGTAAATTTTCTGATACAGCGAGTAGATAGATAGTAAGTCAGCACCATAGGCGTGCGCAAGGTTCCCCGTCAGGGTGGGCAAAGGTTCATCGCAGCGCCCCCCCCCCCCCACCCTTCTAAGTCAATAGATAGGGCAGATTGTGCGCCACCCGCCCCTCTTGGGTGACTAGAGGGGTCAATGTACGGGGCAGATTTTCCGCCCCCCCCCTACCCCCCTTGTGCGCACGCCTATGGTCAGCACTATAGCCGACGCTAGCAATTATTACACCGTACTTAACCAGCATTCACCAGTGTATATGTAGCCAACATTAGCCAACAGCGCGAACGCTACTCATCGTTTAGCTAAGGCAAGCCAACAATAACCAGTGATAGCCATTGCTGATTACCAGTGAGTGAGTGAGAAATGTTTTAATGAAATGCTGGAGATGTTTGCCTGGCTATTCGCCTGACATGCTACTCCAGGTGCTGGGTGATGATTATGATATATACACTGATAACCACACACACATACATAGACTGCACTGTTTACAAAGTTTCGGTCAGCCTTGTGGCCCACAAGAAAGTCAGCAGCGCTTTCGTGGCACGTAACGCACAGGTGCTACTTTGCCATGGGCCCAGAATATGTCGCAGTTTTAAACACGAGTCCCGCCTTCACAGAGACAACACGGTAACCTGCTGGTGATATTCGAATAAACGCGGTAGACCAGAAGGTCAGCGCTTATCGTTCGGCGTTCACAAATCGTGCTTACACAAATGGGAGGAGGATGCGGAGGAGGCTAGGTTAAGACGTGCTTTCATATATGAAATGTTAGTTTTCTTTTCGCTCTATACGAGGCCTCGCAGACTTCGACGGTTCACGCGATCCACGCGGAGCACGCCAGGTTTTCCGCTGCGTACCCCGCCTTGCACCGTGCCTCCCCATCCCTCCGGCTCCGCATCCAATCTGGGCGATCTCGCGAACCGAGACAGCTGCTCTCCGCCGAACTGTTCGCTTCTTGGTGTACTTTGTGCGAGCACTATAAGTTGCCTCGCCGGAATGGCTGACAACGCTGCACTACGACGACCGTGGTGGGGAGAAAAAACCATCGAGCGCGTCATCTGTCATCATCGTGCCAGTCGCTCCCGACGGGAGTGACACGTCTCGACGATCGGCCGCTTCTCCGGGCTGACCATCTCGGAGTGCGAGCTTACGCGGTCTTCGCACCCGAAAGTGACAAAGGCGCCGCTGATGTCCCCTCCGGTCAAGCGGTTGCGTTGAACGACTCTGACATTCTTTCTTTGCCTATACTTGTGTGGGCGTGTGCTGTTTTTTTTTTTTCCCTTTAATGCCAAGCATACTATCTGATGGTAATCGGAGTTTCCGAAGCATTTTAAAGCCTGCATTAAAAAGAAACGGTTTCTTAAATATAGTCGAGAAATACTCGCTTGTCACGTAAAGTAGGACGCTGGAACTGTCATACGAAACTATATTAAATACGAAGTACAACTTAAAACATTTAAGATTCCAAAGAGTTACCTAGTGCTCGAGAAGCCTATACCGTATTTACGCGCCTAATGACAGCACTCGGTACTGTTATAGTGTAGGCTAACCGTGGGCTGACTTCAGGTACACAATAAATTAAGAATGTAATGATATAGTGTACACGCACTAATATATGCCTGTGCCTTGCCCCTTTAATTGATTTGCATGCTACGACAGTTCTGAGGAAAATGCGACGGTTTTTTTTTCATTTATATGATATAAAGGGAATGTTGGCGCACAAATATGACACCGGCTACTTCTTAGCTCTTGAATGGATCTAGCACACAACACAACGAATAGTAGGCAATACGACTAGTAGGCAATAAAAAAAAAAACACCTTTTTACAAAACGCAAACACATATATCAGATAACGCCATCATAACGTAAAAGAAGAATGTTGGAAATAAAAATTCGCTGCAATTTTTTTCTTTCCGCAATTAAGTGGCTTTGTTTTCCCTCTCTTGGCCTTTCCTTAATCATTCCTAAGTGAACGGTAGAGGACGATATTCTCATCCCTTGGTGAACTTTCCCCGCATTTTGCATCTATTATTTCTCTCTTAAACATTAAGATCCCGCAGGAAGACGTTAACCGGTGACGTTGACCTGGTAACGGTCTTCACGTGTTGGTCCTTAAGAATGGTTAACGATGCGTCAACGCACTCACCCGAAATAAAACGCACGATAGAAGAAAAAAAAACGCGTGCAGTCGCGCCGCGGTTGCCCTAATGTCACCACGACTAGCACAATGTAACCCTTCGTTGTCCAAGACAGAAAGTAAAGCAGAATGACAAAGACACAGTCCTGCAGTCAGAAAAATATACCGAAGAACTGCAGCGCGCTATATTCAAAACTTCGACTTCCAGTGACCCCTTCGTGAATGTTCGCGTGTGTGCGTTCGCGCGCGCGCTCGTCTGTGTGTGTGTGTGTGTGTGTGTGTGTGCGTGCGTGTGCGTGCGTGTGTGTGTGTGTGTGTGTGTGCGTGTGTGTGTGTGTGTAGTGTGTGTGGTGTGTGTGTGTGTGTGTGCGTGTGCGCGCGCACGTGTGTGTGTGTGTGTGTGTGTGTGTGTGTGTGTGTGTGTGTGTGTGTGTGTGTGTGTGTGTGTGTGTGTGTGTGTGTGTGTGTGTGTGTGTGTGTGTGTGTGTGTGTGTGTGTGTGTGTGTGTGTGTGTGTGTGTGGTGCCTATTCCCATTCTGAACCTTCTTTATCCTGCCCCACTGTGTAGGTTAACCACAAAAGGTTTATTTCTGGTCAATTTCGCCGTATTTTGCTCTCTTTTTCTCTCTCTCTCTCTCTTTGTTGGAGAGCTGTCACGCCAAGCGGGCATTCATGGGTCGGTCGTAACGCAGTAGTAAGCGTAGCTGCAGCATCGATTCCAGAGTTGCATGACGCAGTAAAAAGCCCATACACACGCGAACTTCCGATTGCAGTGTGAATGTCGGGCTTTTCGAAGTTCGATGGCGAAATGTTTATCAAAGCCAGACGAGAAGACAAAAATATATCCGGAACTGTACGATGTATTCTCCGTCTCTGTGGCCGTGCCTTTTTCTGCACTTATGTCTTTTTACTGCAATTTTGATGTGTATAACCTTGATGCTAGCTGTCTTGTCTTTCCTCGTCGTTTTCTCTCTTTCATATTGATCTTTGAAATGAATGAATGAATGAATGAATGAATCAATCAATCAATCAATCAATCAATCAATCAATCAATCAATCAACGTCTCATCAGTTGTTTTTTATGTAAGCTCCAAAATTTTTGCTGACTATGCAGCAGCTTGTGAGATATCATTCTAAGGAATTGTGAATGTGCTGTTTCACTAATACTGAAAGCGGCAAATATTTTTTTTTTAGAAAATTGTGAGTGTGTGGTGTTAATATTGAAGTTACTTGATCGCTATGTTTTCGACATATGCAACAAGAAAGGAATGGGCCAGTCCTTATGCTAGGGCCCACAACAACGCGCACTCAACTCATTTAATACTTCGAGCTCGGCGCGCTTCATTGGAGGTCTGCCAGTAACTATGATATTGCACGGTACCCAATGCCACGATGAAATCGATGCAGTCACAGCAACAACTGTCTACCTTTCGCAGTCATTTTCCTGCAGCACGTGGCTAATCCTGCGCCTACGTATTTGCCTATATAATCCAAATTTTTCATAAATGTAAATATCAACGTTAATATTATGAATAAACGTGGATAATAATTGGCTGTCTGTTTAAAACGGGTCTTGGGCATCGCTACGGCATTTAAAGCCACTTCAAGTGCTCGCACGTGAATCAGCCAGTTATTATTTCGAATTTCTTGGTCGAAATCGAGCAACAAAGCTTCCAACGCTGCGAATCAGGCACACGAATAACCAGCGCATCTTACATTTTGCCCCAAACAAAGCTTATACACTCCGCAGCTGCACGTTCTAATATTAGAACATCGGCGCGCCTACGAGCATACTCGCATGATTCTTTCATGAATCAATAAATTTGTTTACCTACCTACCTACAAGCCTACGTCGGCATTCTCATGGCGAACGAAGATATTGGCGAATGCAAAATTATCCTTTTACGAAGCATCGATATTTCAGGTGTAATTAACGAAAACTGCCAGCTTGGCCATTTTTCATTTAGTCTATTCGAGGTATCCGCTAAACCTAGAAGCACACTACGCGGGGCTATTACTTCTCAGGAAGTCATTCATTTCGTTTTAATTGGACACGTGAAATATCGCCGCACAAGCAGACACGATAATAGACCGACACGAACAATACCCCATAGTTACCTACAATAGTTACTCGGATGCCCCAGTTCTGCTCTCCATACAATTATCTCTTTGTTATTCATTTATTTTTTGTATGGATTGTGCTGGCAGTATATTATCGTATGCATTGTGCTGGCAGGCAGGCAGGCAGTGTAGTTTAATCCCAGTACAGCGTTTTTCTTTTCATATAAAATTTTTTGATACTTTTGGAAGAAGCGCGCATTTATAATTCTAGCCCGACTTGCGTATGAAAGCAGTCGTTTCTTTCTTTTCCTGGCTCATTCGTTCCGTTCTTATCTCCTTTCTTCGCTTTCTTTTTTTTCTACCTATCTCTGTCCTTAATTTTCTCCCTTCCTTAGGTCTACTTCCCTATTTTTCTCGCGATGATGATACCGGCAGGATATATTTTTGTTACTGATGTATGTATCTCTATACGTTGATTCTTTTCTTGTCCGGGTAGCATATAAAGTGTGTGTGTGTGTGTGTGTGTGTGTGTGTCTGTGTGTGTGTTTGTGTGTTTGTGTGTGTGTGTGTGTGTGTGTGTGTGTGTGTGTGTGTGTGTGTGTGTGTGTGTGTGTGTGTGTGCGTGTGTGCGTGCGTGCGTGCGTGCGTCGCTGAGATTTTCACCGTGATAGCGAGGATCTCCATGACAAAAAGGGCTATAACGATTCGTGTATGTTAGGAAGCCTGTGCGGATACCCGAGAGCAGCTAGCAGTTGCAATGAATCTGGGACCACATTCACGATACCTCTTTTTCGTGTGCATTAGGACTTGCTTAAATATTCGCCAATGAACATTTTCTAGTAAGGCATATATTATATTTTTTGTTTTACATTTATCACCTTGAATCCAGGTCGCTTAGGCCAGTGGGTTCAGTGTAGAGAATGCGCACATTTGCAAAGATTTTCCTTCATGATTGCTGTTCGTCATTAAGTAGCCGCCTCCGTGAATTATACATCGAGCATCCGGATTGTCCGTGGAACTCTTAAGAACCAGTGTATAGCGTAAGACGGTTTTGTGAATACGGAACCCATTATCGGCAGTGTAAACGCGGTATTTTTTTAATGGGACACATGGGGTGTCCAGCAGTCTGATGATAAGTGGACGCAAGGGAAACGTTAAGAACGTGCGACTCGGATTGCGAACGTTCCCCCTAAGCTCGTCTAAGGGATTATATTTAAACAACGGGCTATAACAGAGCGAAATGAGCGAAAGATGGAAGCCTTGAATAGTCGTGTTCCAGTTACCCGTTAAGTGGCTCAAGTTCTGTCTGAACGAATCGCGTCTAAAATTTTAATCTTGTGTTTAAAAATCCAGACGCTCTGCTTTTGCACTACTTACCGCCCGCTTAACCAAAAACGCTCGACGAAAGTTCGAAGGGTGACGTTATTGGCGTCAAAAGTGTGAAAGAAAAAAAATGTAGCGAATGAAGATTTCACTCCAGTGTACACAGTAATATAAAATCAACAAATACTAACACCCAGCATGCGTCGACTCCGTTCTGCTGCGTTAGTGTCTGCGCAGGGAACTCGCGCTTTATAGCAGAGACATTTATATTTGAGTACTTGTGTCTCATTAGATATGTCCTCGTTTTCAATATGAATATGTTCATAGGTAACGCAAGGGTTGATAGCAAGTGCTTCACGCGCTAAATTTCGCGTAATACCTCTCTCGCGTTCACACGCATCGCTTCGCACCAATCGCCAAGCGACTTGCACGATCAATCCCGATTTGAATATTTCTCTCCATTGCTTCCCTCGAATGACCCTCTAGTCGTCTAAGTTATGCAGGACGATTTTTGTACGGTAACGGCGTAGTTCTACACTTTAAAACACGGGTGATAAATGTATTATTCAAACGCCCGTTTCTAGCTGAACCAGCGAGACTTATGGGACGTCGAAATAGCATGCGCTTACGCAAATGCGAGCGTGACCCAATTTTGAACCGAGGAACGCAATTCTACAAAACTCTCATTGTGTCATCCACGCATAACTGCGGGAAAACGTTGGGTGCTGTGCTATATGAAAGAATACAAAATGTTTATATTACTTCCTCACTTAACGATGCCTGTCGTTTCTTCTTTGAGTACTCGTACAGAATTGTTGAATAAGAGGCACAACTTTGCGCCTTGCGTACATACACTCTTAATCAGGTCCCGCCTAAAGTGCTAGATAAAACCAGGAGACCGGACATTTTTTGGCTGGTTTCATAGATATAGCCAGCATTTAACCAGAACCTGATTAAGAGCGTATAAAAAAAATGAAGGAAAACGCAGCGAGGCAATTCCTCAAAACTTTCAGATACGTGTGAGAAACTTTGACGTTGACAACGCGGGCAGCTAACTGGATGAAGCTTTGAAATTGAATCCTTTTTAAGTTTTGCTTAAGCAGCAAAGGAAATTATTTACCATTATTTTCTTCTCTAGAGGGCTGAAAACAGTGACATTTTAAACGGCGTTTTGTCGACCTAATACTAAGACTAATGGGCTGCTGTACTAACGCATTAGCATTATAATGACAGCACTGGGCTACAAGCGTCGGTACAGTAACAGCAAGAACTGGACGGGCGCGGGCAGCGTTGCAGCAAACACAGGCTAGGCAGCTCCAGCTCATGCCTCGCGCAGGGCTGGCGATGTGGCTGCAGCGCTGGGCATTCCTATTCACTACAATATATGTGTATATTTCAGGAAGGAAACACTAGCGTGTTCGTTTATGCCAGCAGAAGATTCTTCGTCATGCACAATATCTCGAAACTCTCGACCGCTCTGCTTCGTATGCAAAGTCATCGTGAGTTACGTTGCGCTTTTGTCAGTCGACTGAGGTTAGTTAATTAAGCGTGTACATGCATTTTCTCTCACTGTATCTGAACAAGATCATGCTCGCGTACTGCGCCACGGAAAGTAGCAGTACACAGTTCCACTCTTGGGGCTACGCCGGGACGGTACATATGATATGCGACTAATGTCATTCGAATGACTGCTATAAGCAAACATCCGCCTCCCGAAATACATTATTCTGCAGAGGGAGTACGCGACTCATGAAATATGAGTTCAACGAGAAAAAAAAAGAGGGGGGGGGGGGACGGCATCTTTCGCATTCGTTGGTTGTTACCAGCAACCCGCTGCCTAACCAGCGCCTGCGTAGACTATCGCAATTATAACGAAGCTATTTGCTGGCGTGCACCGACGCAGTTTATGGAATATTACGGTTCGGAAGTCGAATAAGTAATGTTTCCAGAGCAACTGAGCTGCGCATTCCGGCAGCGCTTCTGCAGTTGTACAGTATCTTGCTTTCGTCTCTGTATCATTCTTTTGAGGCATTGGCTTGGTTGAGAAGCTCTAGGCTTTCACACTAACTGTTCATTTCTTCTTTTTCTTACTCCTGTTCTTTCTGCTATATCCTTTCTATTATTCCCCCTTTCCTCCACCCCACGTGTAGGGTAGACAACCGAGCCAAAGCTTGGTTAACCTGCCTGTCTTTCCCCTTCATTTCTCTCGCTCTCTCTCTCTCTAGGCTGTTTGCAACAACATGGTCATCATTGCTTCGTAGGTTTGTTTGTTTGCTTGTTTGTTTGTTTGTTAGTTTGTTTCCTCAAAATTGTGGCACTTACCCACTCTGGGGGATTGGCCAAGACTGTGCATTGTAACTTCTCTCTTATAACTTCAAGAATGCGGATTAATAATAATAATAATAATAATAATAATAATAATAATAATAATAATAATAATAATAATAATAATAATAATAATAATAATAATAATAACTAAATTAAAGAAAATATTGAAGAAAATGGAAATGACGTCTAAAGTATTAAAAAATTGCGCAATTTTGAGCAGGCCAGACAGCTGTATTGCTCTGACCCGAACAATTTGGAATTGATTTCAATTTAGACTGTTATTTTTCAACACATTTTGGATATTCTCATTTCTTCTTTTCCTTCTTTCCTGCCCCTGCTCCTCTTCCTCCTCCTCCTCCTCTTATGGCCTTTCAGTCTCCGATTTTATTTCCTGTGCAGAGTTGCTTGTGAACACCTACTTACAGGCCTGCTTAAATCTCAGCGTTCCAATAGGCAGCTTTCTCTTTCGGTCTACATTTCAATACGTTACTGTAAAATATTGCCCATGTCTGTTTTTTTTTCTTTTTCTCGCAGTTACGACAGTGCTGTCAGAATGCTTCAGAAATACTTCGCGTCGGACGCTCATGGTTAAGAAATGCCAGGAGGTGATTTGGGTACGTACTTTTGTTGCTTCAGTGAATGTTAATTCTCGATTACGGTTTACGATTTACGTTCGTATTGGAACAACGTACTTCACGCATCCTTTTTTTTCACTTATATTATCTTATGCGGTTTCTCGTAACACACTGATCTACATAACTACGATTACACAATGAGAAAAATTTACAAAAAACAGGGACAATGATTGCAGGGTCCCGCAGTGAACGGATGTGATGATGTGTCATAATTTATTCTGCCAGCTAATTTAGGCGCTTCGTTTCAGTGCGGTGAACACTTTTCCAAGATTTCCCGCGAAAGGATCGAGACATCGCGAGAACTGTGTCGACCGAAAAAAAAAAGGCGTTGCACATATTCAGATGCCCTGGAGGTCTAAGTTGTTGGAAGTGAACTGAAAGCCATTAATTCAAGAGAATTTAGTAGTTCTGAGAATATGCCCAAGTTGCAAGAGAAACGCGAAGAGGTAGGCAAAAAGTGGGTAAGCGCAGAGCTAAGTCAATTTAAAAGTGAGGTGGAAAATTCCGGAAAGCAATAGATAAAAACTGAACTTGCGGAACTGCAAGAACACAGGTGCGGGCGTCGTGAGAAGAATGGGGCCGTCACCGCAGCTTAGTTCGTGCGAGAAGGAATTTAAATTAAAGACCCTCAAGTCCCATTGGATTGAACAGCGGTCTTCGCTGTGGCTGCGCAGGGACTCGGAAAGTGAACGCCTCTCTTTTACTCGAAGGCCTTTTTTTTTTCGTGGGGGGTTTGCCGCAGTGTATACGTTGTTGGCATTTAAATTTGAAAGACACAGCTCTCGAAGGCGTACTGCGAAATCTTTATCACGAAGTGCAGGTCCAGTGCGACGACTTTAAGAGTCTAGAAAGAACTTGCTTGGACAAGTTAGTACTGACGTTCTGCGCAGTCGTATTTGCGACGACTTGACGAAGGCGTACTCAGAACGAGAGCACGCACGAGTGATTGTGCGATATTATCCAATAGTGTATGGCTTTTTCATGCTGTTTCAGATAATTCACTGAAGGTGGCTGCTTTTAGAACTGCATATCGAGATGTTAGTTTAATATACAGCAACTAACTGTTACAACTGAATGATGGAACAAGTGCATGCGGACAGTTTCAAATGTACAGATCGTAGTCTAAGGCATCTTACCAGCATTTCCTTTTTTTCAATCGATAGAATTTAAGTATTTCGCCCATATTGGCCGATTAGCTCCATATTGGATTCATAAGTGTTCCCTTGAAAAAATGGATTCGGTACCGAACGCTGTCAGTAGGGCTCTTGTTAAAAAAAAAACGATCTGGTTTGTCTGTCCCTTCATATCAAGAGGAGTAAACTGCAAAAATTATAATTGTATAATACTAACAAAAGTTTTTTCAATAATTTTCTCTGAGTTGCTGGCTCGTTCCCTTGGTTGTGGTGTTATGGGCGGTGGTGTCTGTAACTTTTTAATTTTTTCTTTATTTCTTTCTTCAAAATGGTTATTTGACGTCGGTCCTATTTATTTTTATTTTTATTCGGTAGCCTGCCATACTTGTGTGCAGCAGGCAGCGCATATTTCTTTGCTTTATTTAGTTATCAATTTATGATTTAGTTTCCGTCCACAAAACTCTTTCGGTGCCTTCATATTGCTGGTTTCACACAGTATTCAGTCGTGGACGAATGAAACGGCAACGAGAAATTACAAAACACAACTGCTTTCGCAAGCTAGAACTCTTGTGTACTCTCTCGAGTTATTACTTACGTGGTTACCAAAGATGGCTTAGGCCTCACAATAAGCGAAAATGTCAAAACCACACTAACATTACACGCATTGTCAGAAACAACAACAACGAAAAGCGCGCATCTGTCCATTTTGGTGTTTAATACATATAACGCAATACAGCACTATATGCACGAATGCGTGTTGTAAGTACAGGAGGAGCTCCCTTACTAAAACGGTCACGATCACACGCTGTTGAATAATTCATCAATAAATATACAAAGAGTTGGCAGCCAAAAATGAGCAGTACAGCAAAAGTATTAAATATACAAAGAGTTGGCAGCCAAAAATGAGCAGTACAGCAAAAGTATTAAATACAGAGTATACAGCGATACATTTACAAATTATCAAACGAACGGGTTACATATTAAATGATTAAATTAAATAAAGCGGAATATGGAAATTAAGAAACATGCACACGTAACTTAGCGCTGTAAAATGTATCATTCAAACGATACGTACAACAGGATGAACGCACACACGATTAAAAAACAAGAAATGTAAAAACATTTATGAATTTATATTAGTTAGCTCGTCCTGACTTGTTCGTCTTTAAATTGTTCCCTACTGCAAGACCTTGAAAGCGATATAACAGTATTACAAGGAGGACTCTTGAAAGCGGTTTCAGTAATTTACTTCTCGTGCCGAGGACGTCGCGCGGCTGCGTCTGACACGGGAATAATGTGCGCGAAACGAGGTCCTCTTCCTTTCTTTCAATTGTTCACTGGGAGCGCGCGCGCGCTCGCGCGCTCGCTCGAAGTCCGTAGCACTCACCTGGCTAGCGACTTGTCGCCCGAGTCGCGCCTTCGGAGCCGCTCGGAGTTGCAGACGACGCGCAAGTAATCTAGGTACCGGGCCCCGCGCGCTGCCCCAAGTTTCACTTCGCTCGGCGTGGCGCTGCGGTAGCTCCAGAATGGTGTTTCGATCGGCGGCACACCTTGCGCATGCGTAGCCTCTACCCTTACCGCTTGAATGGGCCCGCTTTTCTCTCTGTTTTCTTGCTTTTTTCGCTTTCTTCATTCGTTTATTTCTTTTTTTTCTCCCCTATTAGCCATAAGAAGCGAGAAAGGCGCGAAGAATGTCATCTCGGTAGGCGCGTAAGAAAAGGGCCGCCTCTCGTTCGCGAAGCACAATGTTATCAGAAGACCGTGTGACCGAGGCTCGCCGCTGAAGTCCATACTCGCGAAACGAGGCGTCATTCCCCCTTTATCTTTTTATACTGCGTTATTGTTTAAATATTTTTTATGTGGCTGCTCCTTTGTCCGGATAATTAGGAGCACCCGTTACATATCTCGGTTGGGCTGTGTTCAATATTTTGTCGAGAAGCCAAAATGCGTTAGGTTGTGTTTTCTAATTTTCTGTCGGTGCCACAGCTATCTCAAAATGAGAAGGAGCGAGAGAGAGAGGAGAGAGAAAGAAGAAGAAAGAGCAGGAAGGTTAGCCAGAGGATATCTCCAGTTGGCCACCCTGTAGTTGGGAAGAAAAAAGGGAGTGTGAAAGAATGAAAAGAATAGCCTACGAAGGCGTCGTCTTGTCATTATGACAATGAAAAATGGCCGACTAACACAGAAACACACTATGCAATGCCCAGTCATAATGTGTCGCTCAGTCCGATATCTCTAAGGAAACGCACCCACGCTTTTGTTGCGACTCGCGTTGAAGTTCGTGCAGGACAGTGCCCAAAAGTTCGAATATCACCAACTGGTCATTGACAGTATGATCCTGTACACCAGAAAGGACACGATTCCAGGCCCTTGAGGAATAGGAAACGAAGAGACCGACGCTGAAACGAGTAGGGACACACATAAACGACGCCTGCGTGCGATTCCTTTTTTTAACGAGCTGATAGCGCTACCATTATTTCGCGTTCTGTGAAAAGAGCTTTGGAAGAATACTCATTGGGTCTTTTTAATTGCGACTACAGCCTGCACAGACTATAAATGAAGGTTTCAAGTACTAGGATTCGACAAACGCAGAGTACGCTTTTCAAGGCTGCAGCAGTTGCAGCCTTGAAGACAAGTCCGCTTGTCGAAACGTCGGCTTCAGGAACACCCCGTGTTCACAAACTTTTCATCTCTTCAAGCTTCTATCTTCCCCTGAACTTCTGCCTATTTTAGGCTACAAGTATATAACAAAAACAGTTCAAGAATATTCTTGCAACTCCCATTCCTGGCACAGCTCTATATATTTGCTAAATTGGAGAGTAAAGAGTTTTCTGCAGTAACCACACACACACACACACACACACACACACACACACACACACACACACACACACACACACACACACACACACACACACACACACACACACACACACACACACACACACACACACAGCACGCACGCACGCACACACGCACACGCACACGCACACGCGCACACGCGCACACACACACACACACACACACACACACACACACACACACACACACACACACACACAGGAACAATAACACGAAACATTCAGCAAAAAAAGGATAAAAAAGCGCTGAAGAGCACAGAACTCTGCAAAAAAAGCTAAAGAACCTAAAGAACGGTTTTGGCCGGGTGTTAGAGTGTAGAGAGGGGAGGACAAGATGCAGCAGAATGGATCCTAGCACGTCAAGAGTCCTCTGATCGCCAGCATCCTGCTTGGAGTATGGCACCGAGTGGGAACTGCGAGTAAGCTTTTGTGATGGGGTCTGCGTTCTCGACGACGATGCAAGGAGCATCTAGATTATCGCTTCTCGGGAAAGCACCGGTGCTCGGTCAAGATAAACCTGTACCATTAGCACGCCCCTCCACCGGAAAATTGGAGGACGGCTCTCTTCTGGGGTCGAGCGGGAACGACATAGATATTTAGGAGCAGCACTGAGGTCGAGCAACAGCGGTTGCTGAGAAAATGACAAAACAACCTCTTAACGAGGAATGAATGCACTCGTCGTTCAAGCAACGGAAGAAATTAGGTATTTTATAGTAAAAACAAACTCACGCGATCCCTTATGCATTTGCGTAAGACGACTCCAAGGCGACCTTCATACGGTACGACATAATTAATCATCATTTTGCGAAGTAGACTTAAGAAAAGAGAGTCCTCTCACTCTTCCATGTACTCCTGACTTGCCACGTATATGACTCTCTTTAAAGAGACACGTCAGCTCCCTTTAGGGTCTCACAACTCTCCGAAGAGAGTATAATGATCTCCAAGGAGAAGAGTGGGACCCTAAAGGGAGCTGACGTGTCTCTTTAAAGAGATGTCATATATATGGCAAGTCAAGGCTCATCTAAAAGAGTGATACATACTCTTTTTTTTTTCTTAGAGTGTAGCGAAGTATCCACTACGCCTCTGTAAGGCAATGTATGCACGTACACTGCTGCGCGCTGTCTTGATGCTGTGGCTGGTGACGATGATGATGAATTACATATGAACCTTTTGTAATGGGTGGGCAGCTTTAAATAACCAACTTGCCACGCACTCCGCATTGTGTGTCGCTTGTTGCAGGTTCCACGCTTCGTCCACGCAACATTACATTTGCTAACGCATGACATGAGACATGTATAGGGTCTCTTTCCGACGAAGTTTCAAGCGCTTGCGTAGCTTTATGGTGGAATGCTCGACCACCACGCAGAGTGCCTGGGTTCGATTTCGGCCCGAACCCTGGTTTTTATTTCTCATCGTTCTCGAGGTCGAATGGCGGTTGATCTCTTTTTCTGGTCCGCCTTCTTACCTGACTGAAGTGACTCGTTGATACGGATGTAATGTGCGCATTTGGTTAGGTGGAGTATAGCCTAACTAGCTTGATTGATATCTGTATGTAGTGTTCCATTGTCGTTCGTGTGGTGGCGCGTTCGATTACGACCGCGGTGGCCGCATTCTTATGTGGGGCGGAGTGCAACATCGTTAGTTTATACGTGCATCGGATACAAGTTCCATCTGTTTCCAGTGGGCGAGCGCTCCTAACGTGAGTGCTGACGTTACGTTGGGCTATAAACTACCCCTTGGGCGTCACAGTTCAGTCGACGTGCCTGGTAAACCATCGCTACAAATACAGCTACTGAGTTTGTACAAAGACACCCATCCTCTTCGTTTCGCTTGGCTCAAAGCCAGAAATTACGGCATGGGCAGCTCGTCGCTAACTGCTTAGCGTAACATCCGCTGCCACCGTACACACGGAATATTCCTGAATGTTTTCGTTATGTTTCCTCTGCCCTCTTCTTGTTTTGGTATATGCCTATTTTCACCTAATGTCTTCTTCCTCCTTGCCTGATTTCGGTTTCTCTTTTTCTTTACGCCTTCGTAGGGTCACCAATCAGACGCTTGCATATAGTTACCATCCCTGCCTTGTCAACCACTGTCCTCTTTCTCCCATTGCCGAATCTTCCGAACGTATAGAAGCCTGAAATGAATGTATGCATGCATCGGACTTACCTATTCATGCACCTCTAACTGCCTTTATTCTAAAAACAACCACCGCACCTGGCGTTCCCCTTCCTGGCAAATGGCGCTATACAGCAAAACCTTGTACGATACCATACATTTGTTGTCCGCAGCGGTGGTAGTGGTTACGGCGCTCGGCTGCTGTCGTGAAGGTCGTGGGTTCAATCCCGGCCGCGGCGGTCGCATTTCTATGGAGGCGATATGAT
Organism: Rhipicephalus sanguineus; assembly: GCF_013339695.2. NCBI lineage: Eukaryota > Metazoa > Arthropoda > Arachnida > Ixodida > Ixodidae > Rhipicephalus > Rhipicephalus sanguineus. The sequence continues at coordinate 95,439,209 of NC_051180.1, read as the reverse complement.
AGAGGCCCGTGCACTGTGACATGTTAGTGCATGTTAAGGGACACCAGATGATCGAAATTTCCGGAGCCCTCCGCTACGGCGTGCGTAAAACCCCAGATATTATTATTTCGCGCAAATGTCGTCCTCTACTACTGCCACGCCGCTAAATCATGCAAGCTTCGCGTCATTCAGAATATCTAGATCAGAACATGGCGTTGCGTCAGTCGGCACTGCTTCAACGTAATGCAATACACGTTAGGTTCCTTGTTCAATCAAAACCTATTTAGCCTCGCTCAATTATCTTCCTGGCAAGCCTTTCATGTTTTTCTTTGCGATACACGCGACCCACCTTTTACTTCATTCACTAAAGATCGATAACGCAGCTGTCACACCTGCAACCACGCGCCCTTAATCTGCATAAACAATTTAGCTTCGCTCGCTACGCCCACGCGTTACAAAAGGGCGCATCGCTCGCATTTGCACCTCGAAAAGGTCGTTCTATACGGTACGACGACGAACAAAAAATAATAAATAAGTAAACAAAAAGAGAAACGCCAGAAGTTTGCTGAAGGGGGACGAGGAGGAATGAGAGAGTGGTGGAACACGAAAAGAAAGAGGGTCTCGCTTTGCCCCAACGCACGCCGCACATCTGATCCAATCAGCGCGCGACGAGCTTTTGGGAGCTCGCCTTGTTCCCCTCCCGCCCTGCCACTTGTCAGGAGACCGGGCCATTAATTTTTGACGCTGTGTTTGCGGTCGGGACACCCGGCTTGGTGGCTTCGAAGTTTTGCTGCCTCTACGCTGTGCCAATTTTTGTCCTCTCTCTTATTCTCACTTTATTTATACGTATATCATTTAGTACCAGTTGTGGCTCGGCTTGATGTTCAGGCCAGCGTGACGGAGCTGGCTGCCGTGCAGTGTAACATGCCCTGCGGGGGTTTCTCATCTCTGCCATTCGTGTGTCCCACTATTGTCTCACTGTGTTATCAGGCGCCGGCATGCTTTTGCAAGCGCTGAGGATTTCCTTTCCCGCTCATTTTTGTTATGTACTCTTTCAAGCGCTCTTTGCTTTTATCAGCGTCATTATTATTTATTGCTTCCTTTGCTACACGCGGCATTTTGAATGTACAGGAACAACAACGGTCCCCAGGCACGTTTCCAGATATGCTCGGTTCTGCATTATCACTGCGTCCATGCAGAACTAAATATTACGAAATCATTAAAAAAAAAGAGGTAGTTGTGCTGCGACCTTGGGTAGGACCGCATGCTCGGTTGCTTTCGAGAACAGAATCCCTGCGGAATACGCTGTTTGTTGGATAAGTTATCTCGAATTTAAGAGCGAGTGTGAGTCAAAATATGAGAAGTCATTCAGATCCAAGGTTTTTCGTATAACGATATCTTTCTCGGACATCCGCTTCAAACAAGGTTTTGCGGTGTCTATGAATACGGGGTAACGGTACAGCATTTCTCGCATATCCTCCACGCACACATTTGAAACTTTGAAGCGAATGTCACTTGTGTAAAATTTTGATTATTTGTTAAGTGTTCGTTCAGCGGTTGGCTGACTCGTTTTAATTGGTGTCTAACATCGCTTCTCCGACCCTTGTTTTGTCATATCGTCTTTTACACCGTTCAGTCATGATTTAACTGACGAGCTCTCCTCTTGCGAAACTGACCATATTGATCATCAGCAATGTTCGCGCTTTTCTTTGTCAAGTTCTTATATGTTTGATTAATCCGATAAATCGGCGGAAAAAGCTTTTAGCTTATCCTATGATTTATCGGCCGTGCCTTTTGATAATATATTGGTGAGTGAGTGAGTGAGTGAGTGAGTGAGTGAGTGAGTGAGTGAGTGAGTGAGTGAGTGAGTGAGTGAGTGAGTGAGTGAGTGAGTGAGTGAGTGAGTGAGTGAGTGAGTGAGTGAGTGAGTGAGTGAGTGAGTGAGTGAGTGAGTGAGTGAGTGAGTGAGTGAGTGAGTGAGTGAGTGAGTGAGTGAGTGAGTGAGTGAGTGAGTGAGTGAGTGAGTGAGGTAATGCTTAACCATACAGCACGTCATCTATGAAGATGAAATTAACTTTATTTGGTCCTGGAGAACCCCGATCAGACAACCCCCGAAGGGGGGTCCGCCGCAGTTGCTGGACGCGCCCACGCCGGTACGGGAAGACCGTGACCCTCCGCCCGTTCGCAGGCCTCCTGGACTGCCGACAGCTGGACTGAGAGCTCGCGGCTTTTAAGAGCCCTCTCCCAGTCCTCTTCTGTGCTGAACTTAGCGCTAAGTAACGCCGGGCACTGCCAGAGCACATGAGCGAGTGTGCAATTATCCGCCCCACAGCTAGGGCATCCTGGATTTATGCCTTCAGAAAAGTGGCTAAACGTGCTGCGAGACGGGAAGGAACCTGCCTGCAACATGCGAAGAACCGACGACTGCGGCCTAGTAAGCTTGGAATGCGGGAGGGGGTATCGCCGCCTTGACAGTTGATAGTGCCAATTAACTTCGTTGAAGGTGCCAAGTGGATCCCTGAAGCTCTCCGTGAAGCCGCCTCCGGACCCGCCCGGACCGCCGCGGCACGTGATTTCTCGCGCACGGTTATGGGCAAGTTCGTTGACGTTGGGAACTGTCGGATGAACCCCTGAGCCCATGCGGGCCGGGAACCAGGTAATTGTGTGAAAGCCTCCTACAACCCTCGAACTGAGAATAGCGGCAGCCTCTCTTGAGACCACACCCGAAGCGAAGGTCTGGAGGCGCAGCCCTAGAGTCGGTGAATATCTCAGGACGCGAAGGGTCCTTCATAGCTAGAGCTGTTGCTACCTGCTCTGCTACGGAGGCAGACACCTTCCTAACGGAAGGAGTTGAGTACGCTATGTTCTGCTCGGCTGGCACATCATCCTTATTCGCAGATAGCGCTGCAGTGCGCATTGTGTTTAACGTGCCATACGACAACCTGATAATTGATAAAACGCTTACTACGTGATGCGTGTGAAAATTGACCGAACAAAGCACCTATCGTAACTATGTACCGATTAGTTCTTCTACGACACTTCTATAATACGTAGCCGCAGCAAGTGCAGGACATGGTTAATTGGAGAAACGTGGGAGAGGCCTTTGCCCTGCAGTGGGGGCAGTCATGCTGATGATGATGAATACTAGATGGTAAGTTAACGTAATAGCGCTTAGAATAAGCGCTTATCTTTCTATCATGCCCATTTCTCGATGGTTCACTAAAGCTTTAGGGCTCGCACATTTCACTAAATGGTATTCTACAGGATTTGTTCAAGGCTTACACACACACACACACACACACACACACACACACACACACACACACACACACACACACACACACACACACGCACACGCACACGCACACACACACACACGCACACGCACACAGCACCACACACACACACACGCACACACACACACACAGCACACACAAACACACGCACGCACACACACGCACACACACGCACACACACGCACACACACGCACATGCACACACACACACACACACACATTATGTGCACACATTATATATTGAGAGGGAGAGAGGGAGAGAGAGAGAGACGAAGAGAAGGTTTACAACCGAACACAAGAACGACGTCGCATAGCTTCGGACAGCGCCTTCAGCATTCTTTTCCATAGTTTCGCTGATTGAGCAAGAGAGCACCGAGAAATGCTCCGCACATCGAATCCGTGTATTGTGTCCTGGGCAGCATTTGTTCAGGGGGCTCATTGTTTCATACCATAGCGTCGAGCGCGATTTTTCTTTATTTGTTCACGTCAGGGCCGACTCGAGGAATTTGCTGGATATACGGATTTTCGTTTGACTCCGGGTGCAACGCAATCCGGAGACCCGGGAACAAAAGTGTGTTTGCCGTTTAGAAGGCTTTTTCTTTTTTTATTTAATTATTTTGTGTACTGGTGCTGTGAAAAAACGAAGTTAAAGAATCAGAAAGTTTGAAAGAATGCTCGATATTGCACTGGAAGGGCACTTGGCGTTTCTTTGTGCTGCTTCGTCGCTTACTGTAAGCCCTGCACTAAATAACACGCCTTTCGCGCATTGTTTTGTGCAAAGGTTAAGAATGTGGCCTTCCTAAACCAAAAATGCTTTCATGTAAACGACCGGTTTCTTTTTTTTCATTTCTTCTTGTTTTAGCATGAAGAGAGAGAGAAATAGATGAAAAGGAAGAGGCAGGGAGGTTAACCTGGTGCGAGTGACCGGTTTGCTACCCTGCACAAGGGTGGAGATATAGGCGTCGGAAAGAGGACAGAGAGAGAGAGAGTGAGATAAAATAAAAACAAAACAAAAAATGCACACATGCACACACATGCAGGACGTCCTATCAGAGCCGTTCTGATAGACCGGTTGAACGCAGAAAGCGCATTAGCGTCTGCACAGCCTTCTTGTGTGACGTTAAGTCCTGTCGGTGGCACAGGATTCTTTCTTCCGAAAGAGTTCGGTCGTCCAGTTTATCAAGCGCGTTGCAAAGCGACTGTCTCTGCGAACAGTACTGTGGACAGTCGCACAGAATATGCTGAATCGTTTCATCAGTTCCGCAGTGTTCCCAAGCTGCGGTGTCGGCCATTCCTATGCGGAACGCGTACGCGTAGGTAAATGCGACACCCAACCATAACCTGCACAGAAGGGTAGCGTCACCTCGGCGAAGTCCTGGGGGAATGCGAAGGCTGAGAGTTGGGTCTAGGGCATATAGTCGCGCGTGCTGGAAGTGTGGCTCGTTCTACTGCGACGTGGTGCGTTGCCGAGCAAGCACGCGGAGCTTCCGTGTAGCGTCAGTTCTGGAGGGCGGTATTAATAGTTTATTGTTTTCAGTATGGGCGGAACGGGCAGCTTGGTCGGCCCGTTCATTGCCGATAATCCCACAGTGACTTGGAAGCCACTGAAAAGTTATTTCATGCCCTTTCTCAGTTCAATGGTGCGTCTCTTCTGCAATCTCAAATACAAGTTGTTCGTGCGGGCCGCGTCGTAGAGGTGACAGAAGAGACTGCAGTGCCGCCTTCGAGTCACTGAACATAGTCCATTTTTGTGCCCGTTCCTCACTAATGAAATGTAATGCGACACGAAGCGCTGCGAGCTCTGCTGCCGTCGATGTCGTAGGCTGGGAGGTCTTGAATTTGATTGTTGTGGCTTTGATCGGTATCACAACTGCTGCAGTTGAGCTGTTTGGCAAAACGGAGCCGTCAGTGTACACGTGTATATAGCCTTGGTACTTCTCATATAGCAGGAGTAAAACCCCCATGGTGGTTTAGTGGTTATGGTGCTTGACTGCTGACCCGAAGGCTGCGGCGGCCGCATTTTCGATGGAGGCGTAAATGCTAGAGGCCCGTGTGCTTAGACGTATGTCCATGTTAAAGAACCCCAGGGGGTCGAAATTTCCGGAGCCCTCCACTACGGCGTCTCTCATAATCACGTCGTGGTTTTGGGACGTAAAACTCCAAGAATTATTAATTATTATGTTTTAGCATGAAATCGGACTTTCATATTGTAAACTTTGCTGTATGCAGGGATACCCTCAACAGCGTGTTAGGTCCGCCTCGATGGGACTTTGGTTACGGCAGTCGGCTGCTGACCCAAAAGTCGCGGGTTCGATCCCGGCCGTGGCGGTCGTATTATCGATGAAGCCGAAATGCAAGAGGACCGTGTACTGCGCGATGTCAGCGCACGTTAAAGAAGACCAGACAGTCGAAGTTTCCTGTGCCTTCCACTACGGTGGGCCTCATAATCATATCGTGGTTTAGGCACGTGAGACCCCAGATATTATTATTATAAATAGCGTGTAAGAATGCCTGAGTAGATAAAGAAACGCAGAAATAAATAGCTAATTGGAAAAAGTCTTGGGGTTTAACGTGCCCAGACAAAAGAGAGAGAGAGAGGGGGGGTAAAGGAAAGGCAGGGAGGTTAACCAGGTTGTACCCGGTTTGCTACCCTACACGGGGGGAGGGGAGAAAAAATATGAGAAGCAAGGAGGAAAGAGGGAACAAGTAATACGTGCACGCTTAGACAGTCACAACCGAGAAATGTTTGAGACCAGTTCCTCTGCGGTTGTCTAAAAGTAGACTGGAATCCGAGATGTTAAAAAAAAAATCACAGCATATCCACGGAGTGAATGATGATGAGTGGGCGAAGCTGTGGAGGTTCATCGGTAACCGTGAATCTTCCGTGAATTATGCCCAGTACATCATCACCGACGTGAGATCGGGCGCGTTTATACTAAAGGTTCGATGAGTTATGACGACTTGCAGCTCACTTTAATTTTACATGTACGCTGTGAATTTTCATTGTTTAGAAAACCATTGCTTTAGAAAACATCTGCTTCTTTCGTTAAGCAGCTGGCGTCTTTTCGTTTTGCTTTTAGAAACATCTGCGCGTTCTTTCGTTTTGCTTTTACAAAACATCTCTGGCGTCTTTCGTTGGTTTATTTCATCAATCAACGGCGTTTGAACAAAATTTTTATTGTTTAATCACGCACAGTGAGAATCTCACCCAGGCACTACCTTGGAGGTAAACAATGGCTGCTAATGGGAATGAGAGACAGAAGAAGTCGGCTTTTAGCTAAAACTTACACTTCTACTTCTACTAACGTTTCCTACTGGAACATGCCAATGCCTGCTAATGGGGAATGAGAGACCAGAAGAATTCGGCTTTAGTTAACGCGCACGCTGCGAATTTTTTAGTGTTCAACAACGCACAGGAAAAACTTCCCACCGGCACCACCTTGGAGGTCAAAGCGTAAGACTGGTTACGCACTACGACTACTACGACTACGACTACGAGGGACGAACGGGTGCCGCCTTAAGGAGATTCGCCCCTAAAAATCACAGCATATCCACGGAGTGAATGATGATGAGTGGGCGAAGCTGCGGAGGTTCATCGGTAAACCGTGAATCTTCCGTGAATTCTGCCCAGTACATCATCACCGACGTGAGATTGGGCGCGTTTATACTAAAGGTTCGATGAGAGTTATGACGACTTGCAGCTCACTTTAATTTTACATGTACGCTGTGAATTTTCATTGTTTAGAAAACCATTGCTTTAGGCGTCTTTCGTTAAGCAGCTGGCGTCTTTTCGTTTTGCTTTAGAAACATCTGGCGTTCTTTCGTTTTGCTTTTAGAAAACATCTGGCGTCTTTCGTTGGTTTATTTCATTAATCAACGGCGTTTTGAACAAAAGTTTTATTGTTTAATCACGCACAGGAGAAATCTCACCAAGCACTACCTTGGAGGTAAACAATGGCTGCTAATGGAATGAGAGACAGAAGAAGTCGGCTTTTAGCTAACACGTACACTTCTACTCTACTAACGTTTCCTACTGGAACATGCCAATGGCTGCTAATGGGGAATGAGAGACAGAAGAATTCGGCTTTTAGTTAACGCGCACGCTGCGAATTTTTTATTGTTCAACAACGCACAGGAAAAATCTCCCACCGGCACCACCTTGGAGGTCAAAGCGTAAGACTGGTTACGCACTACGACTACTACGACTACGACTACGAGGGACGAACGGGTGCCGCCTTAAGGAGCTTCGCCCCTAAAAGGCTTTCAAGGACTGGCTCCAAGAAATCCAGAACTTGCAGTGCGCATTATGCTGTCGGAGTTGTCACTCCCTTGAGGAGAGTGCGCATCGTGGTCATGAGAGACCTCAACGCAGCGAGAACTTGTCGCTTTTCGTCGTGGCAATCATCTGTGGGCGATGATGTACATTGCAGGGCATTCTGCACCGGCTCTTTATGAGTGCGCAGGGGTTGTAGTGATGGCCACGCGGCATCCGCCGTCGCTTTCACAGCATCTGCATCTTTTCGGCCCTCCGACTGTAATGCTTTGGGCAGTGTTGGTGGCGGCAGGGGTGGTAGCTGTCGCTTAGGAGAAGTCTGACGGTCTGTCGGAGTAGGAGATTGCGGCATCCGTCCAGATTGGGGAGCAGTAGCCCTGGACCTTCGCTGCCTACGCGAGCGTTGTTGTCTATTTCTCACAATGGCAGCAGCCTCTTTGTGCGTTGAACCGTCCCGTACCATCTGTTTCATGACGCTCCATTCTCTTTTCACTAATGGGCAGTCTTCTGATGATGCTTCGTGCGTTTCATGGTGGTTGGGACATTTCAGGGCGGTTGCTCGGCAGGATCCCGCATTGTGTAGCTCTGCACAGCGGGGGCAAATCACCACGCTCTTCGAAACTCCGCTCGCATGACCCATTTTTTTTTACATTTATGGCACTGTAGTGGTCTTGGTGTAAATGGACGGACCACGTGACGAAAGTGTCCCTCCTTCACGTAGGATGGCAAGATATGATTTTATAGTGGAGGGCTCCGCAATAAATTTCACCACCTGGTGTTCTTTAACGCGCACCTACATCTAAGCACACGGGTGTTCTTGCATTAGGCTTCTATCGAGATGCACCCAACTTCACCGTAATCGAACCCGCGTCATCGTGCTTAGCAGCGCAACACTTTAGGTTAGCTGCCGCGTGCCCCGCCACGGTGGTCTAGTGGCTATGGCGCTCGGCTGCTGACCCGAAGGTCGCGGGATCGAATCCCGGCCGCGGCGGCTGCATTTTCGATGGAGGCGAAAATGTTTGAGGCCCGTGTACTTAGATTTAGGTGCACGTTAAAGAACCCCAGGTGGTCGAAATTTCCGGAGCCCTCCACTACGGCGTCTCTCATAATCATATCGTGGTTTTGGGACGTTAAACACCAGATATTATTATTATTAGGTTAGCTGCCGCGTAGGGCGTACCTTTAAGTGGCCCCTCACCAGGTTTGACTAATTTTGAGCGGACAGCCATATACATACACAGACGTTCATCATCACAATCGCAGAACACGTGCAAAATTTGGCTAGCGCCGCGAAAATGGGTCAAATTTCAAGATGAACGCTGCTTGCCCTTCCTCTCGCGGGCCGCGCGCTTTAGAGAATGAGGGGATGACGTACATGAGAAAATGGCCCTACGTAGATGGTAGTGCTGTGACGTCGCTCCTCTACGTAGACCACTGTGCTCTGACGTCGCCAACAGTACCACGTGACACTGCGATAATTATTTGACACGACATGTGTATTTGTATAATTTGTTGCTTGAATAGATTAATAAAACTTGAGAGAATAATGAGACACACAATAGGAATGTGCGCGTCTTTTTCATTTCTTTTCGTGAATTGCCAGCGAGATGCGGGGCTAATGTGCCTCCCTTTCCCGTGCGTTCGTGTCCCCGCGGTTAGCGCATCGAGCAGACGCCAGCCCTGGAAACGAGAGTGATGTTCTGCGCGGCGTTCGAACACTCATTATGCTCATTTATTCTAGCGCGTCCAAGTAAACGTTTAATGCGGCACTGGCTCATGATACCGCCACTCTCGTGCCCGTACAAAGTTCGCAGCTTTCATGCCCGTCCGCAGAAACAGGCAGTACACCACGCGAACGCCGGCACAACGCCCACGGCCACTACATAAAAAAAAAAAAGGTAGCGGCCTTGCAACGCCGCTCGCGTGCTCGGACTGGCACGGGCACGTCATGCGCACGTGGCCATGCATGCGCATGACGGCGTCATGCGTAGTGTCAAGTGAAGAGGGCAGGGAAGGGATTTGGCTTGACTGAAGGCTACACGGGGCGAGTGGCAAGGGTTTGAAACTCGCCTCCTCGCATCATGGTTTCGAGCCGCTACAAATTATTGTTTTTCTCAGCTCGTAATGAACCGATTTGAAAAATTCTTGCGGCATACTGCTCTTCATTCGGCACACAACAACTTCCAGCGTCTAACTAAAATTTGCTATGTGGCCTGGTGAGGGGCCCTTTAAGTGGCCACACGTATCTACGGACAGCCATATACGACATCATCACAATCGCAGAACATGGGGCTAGAAGTGTATTAAGGCCAAAGTAGGCCTGGCTAGCGCCGAAAATAATGTTATCAGGGTAGGGTTTTAGCAAATTTACCTAAGGTCACTTCATTGCATGACTGTTCACGTAGCGCAAAAATTTGACACAGGACAAGAGAAGCCACGAGAACAAGCGCTTGTCTTCGTTCCTTCTCTCGTACTGCGTAAACTTTTTGCGCTACGTGAACAGTCATGCATCACCAGCAAGCCCAATTTCAATTTTCACACCCTTGTCATTATCATGCCTTGCGCTGGTTTTACGTCGTAGGCACATATATGTCATTCGTTTCATCTGCGTTTCCGTCTTTTTTTATATGCAGTTTTGTACATCGTACTTTCTAAAAATGTTCACAGAAAATTCGATTGCATGTACCTGCGTCTTTATTTTTACATCATTTTTCATCCTTGCAGGTTTATGTGTGCATATTCATTCCTCAGTCTAATTCCTACGTTTGCCATGTCCGTTCGAAGTTTTATGCGGCGGGTGCTGCAGAATATTCTCGGTCGCAGAGTCTGTACGTCTCCTTTTTGATCTCTATGTTCTTGTTACATTTCTTTTATTTGTTCTGTTTTACTGAATTATCATTGACGTTCCGCCCCTCCCCCCCCTTTATTTTTTCGCGATCTTATAGTACTTGTAGCCATCACAGTCGTGTTGAACCTCATGCCACCTTATCTCCTTTTACTGCGACAGCGGTTAAAACTCGAGCCTAGATGTGTCACGTCCGTTCGCTCTTCCCTCGTACGTTGTTGCATTACGGTCTTAGTTTCATAGTCATAGTGCCTCCGTGATAGTGTCGGTAGTGTGGTTACAACCGCAGCCTCCTAAATGTATGACGCTATGAAAATGGCGCCTATCACCGACTAATGTTAGCTTAGTACTACCTAATTTAAGCCATCTATTAATGGTTATAGGATAGCTATAAAGTCGACTAGTTCACTGTTGTTGCGCAAATATGCGTTGATGTTGGATACTGGTGGCTAATATCGGATAATGGGGGTAATCCACTATCATAACAGCAACATTCTTTTAATTAAACCTAAATTGGATCAACGAATGCGTTTACTGTTTTGTCCTTTCTCCATTCCCGCCCGAGTTTTCGTTGCAGTCATTTCATTTTTCATTTTGATAAGTGTTCCTTGTGTCTTTACAATGATGGGCAACTTACGACACACGTGTGTGCTTACATAATGGAAGAAAGGTGTAGCACGCACCATCTCTTACCGCTATCGCCTGCATTGTCTCTAACTACGACACTAGAAAACCTCGCCATGGTGATAGGGTTAGTGTAGCCGTACTTGACGTACTAAGGCTTCCCAGAAATTAGCTAGGAGGACAACGTTACGTGGGCGTTCGTTCGCTCAAGATCGTGCTCGAAGTGAGCTCCTGTTCAAAGCGAATTCTTCGTATCTCCAACGTACATTCGAGCTTAAATTGTCTAGCCAATTTAGAACCATGGTGGGTAAATAAAAAGCCCCTATAAATAAAGCTGTCTCCAAAGTGCCTTGTCCCCTTTATACGCCTTAGCCTTGAAGAAGTTCAGATAAGCAAAGTGAGAATGAAAAACGTTACCGTTGTATGGACCCGGGTACAGATTCCGTTGGACCTTACGCAATGTGCAAACACTAGAACCTGCGACGGGCCTGTACAAATAGGACTGATTCAGAGAGCGGAGAACAATCTTAGCTTCTTTTTTTCTTCTTTTTTTGTGTGACTTCGTTTCTCGAAGGCTAGCCGGCCAACTCGTCCGAGTTCATTTCCCGGGCATCGGCCCAAACGGGTCAGATCCCGACTGTTACCGTTTCTGGGCGCAATCGAGCAGTCGCCGCGACTGAATTGCTTGCGAAGCGCGCCAGCTCGTTTCCTCGCGGACGAAAAAGACTGGGGCCTCGAAAAAAAAAAGTAAAGCAACTATATTCTTGGCCTGCGGAGGTGACCTTGCGTAGAATCAAGTCGCGTCGTCCCTAGCGAGCCGCTTGCTTGTGTGGGCGTGCGTTGTATCCTTCAAACAGCGGCAATTGTCTTTACACTTTCCTTCTCTCTTCTTCCTTTGTGATTATTTGAAATGTCGAGACGCGCACGCAAGCACGTACGCCAACGAGTAGACACGTACAGAACTTATCATTTCATGTGCCGTGAAAAAAAAAAAGGAAATCAGCGCCCCCCCCCCTCCCCTAGCCAGGGATTTTTAGATTTTTTTCTTAGGTGCACGCCCACTATCTCTCTCAATTTATGTATCTGTCCAAAAACAGTCGCCTACACTACGCTATTCTAGTTTAAAAGCCTCTGAAAAAGAAAAACATAAAGTGCATGTCCTTTCGTTATAACGTTGATATTGGCGCAACGCTTACAAAGCCATTTCGTGCGCAGACGTGAAATTAATATCCAGCCTTTCACTGCACCGCTACTCAGACGACAGCTGTTACGGAAAATTACAAAGCTCGTATTCTTCATCGTGTGCTTGTACGGCTGCTTGAATGTAAGGCACGAACCTATGTTGCTTTCATTTGCCGTGGTCTGCAGGAAACGAGATATGAATAGAATATCGGGGTTTGCTGATTTAAATAATAAAGCAATGAAGAGCACGAAATATAGGGAAAGCCGCAAAGTGCAAAACTCAGCACACAGTGACATTTAATCTTCTCTTAGCGGGCGTTGTAATAGCAGAAAATGTGGCTGTATTACTTCGCGTAGAACGTACACGAACTTTGAAATGTATTTCCAGATAAAAGGCTATATCACATTTCGCGTGACTGGTACGATACGGGGCCCTTTCAGTTTTCTTCCAGACTCTCTTAATAAAGCAGTGTGCGCAGAAAATGCGACTGCCCGGAAATTTGGCAGTATGCGCATTAAAGGCACGTCTCGGAGCTGTCTTTTGTCGAATAAGTCGAATTTATACGTTGCTGAGCATGCTCTGGTAGCCGCACGAGCGCCTTCTTAAAGAAATCATGTTCATGAAAGCGCACGTAAGTTCATGCAAATGCACATATCTGCTGGAATACTATTAAAAATTGCTATCTACTGAAGGCAAACACACAAGTAAGCAATTCAACACACGGACAGGCAGACATTAGACAGTTCTAGTTAGGCGTCTCTGCATCGTCTCTGCGAACGCAGGCTGCCAGCCATTTCCAATTGCAGCCCGATTCCCCAGAGCTGCTGCGGACGCCTAACTAAAACTGTGTATTAACGTGCATGTAACGTGCCGTGCGTTTTCACGCGCGTGCGCATTGCGTACATGCACGCAGACATGAAATCATAAAACATCTGCACGCAAAACTCTCAGCAAATCAGTGCAAAGCTGCGTGCGGCTTTGTCGAGAAACTTGAACCGTAGTTGGCTAGCGTTGGCGACATGCCGACGCCACTACCGATAGCGCAGCGACCAATCAACAGTAATGCTTGACCTACTTCTTTCTTTCTTTCTTTCTTTCTTTCTTTCTTTCTTTCTTTCTTTCTTTCTTTCTTTCTTTCTTTCTTTCTTTCTTTCTTTCTTTCTTTCTTTCTTTCTTTCTTTCTTTCTTTCTTTCTTTCTATCGCATTGCGTATTGCTGCCGCCTACTGTCTCCTCCTTCCATGCCGGGAGTTGACCGTCATCCACGTGCTTCGCAGCGCAACGCTTCACTTGCTACAGACAATAACAACGGTAATGCGTTCACATTCAGGCAACAATGAAATGTTACAACGTGAAATTACAAGCGACCTCGATAAAAGATCATATTTCCATATCAGAAACGGCTGATCGCCGGCAAGCCCACGATCCAGGGAGCATCAATTATTGTAAAACGACGCGTACGAATACGCGTGTGACCGGCGCAGGTTCGAGGGCCGCATTTCTGAACCAGGCCGGTGCCAGGTTTTACGCGTACATGACGCCGCCACCGAAATCTGTAACCCGCAACAATAATAATTGTTGGAATGTCAAGTCCGAAGATCACGATATGATTACGAAGGACGCCGTAGTAGAGGGCTCCGGAAATTTGAAAATCTGGTGTTCTTTAAATTGCACCTAAATCTACGTAGACGGGTCTCTGGCGTTTCGCCTCGATCTAAATGCGGCTACCGCGGCCGGGATTCGATCCCACGACCTTCGGGTCAGCGGTCAAGCACCACTGGGCTAGGTACCCTTCTTTTTTTTTTTTTCAATCTGCGTTTCGTCTTTACGTGCTGTTTTTCATCATGAACGTGGTTGGCAGGCTTTGGTGACATGCCGACGCCACTGTCAATAACCGCAGCGACCATTCAAGAGAACTAGTACACCGAAAAACAAACAAAAAAAAAGACAAGACCAAGAGTTCTTCTGCTCCGTCAATTTCGTTCAAACGCCTAGACAACCCTCTGTTCTCCGCTAGCAGCCATTTTCCGGGTTTCCGTGACGCCGGCGTTAAACGCCCCTGGAGCTCTGCGTTATGTGAATAGAACACCCCTGGGAGTCGGTCGTTGGTTGCCCGTCTTTCCGGAGCGAGCGCAAACAAGCGGGCGTTTCCGAAAAATCCCCGGCTGCCGCCCGCTCGCCAACACATTGTTCACCTGGACACGGCGGGTCCCGCATCCTCGACTTTGCGGCAGCCCGTGTGCGCAGCTGTGCCTAGAGCGCTATCGTCGACGCTGCTGCCATGCGGGCGACACGCGTGCGTCAAGAGGCCGCGCCGTTCTTTCTTTTCCGCTTCTTCGATCCGCGCCGGTTATTTCGGGAGACGCCCGACCGTTCATTTCTTCGCAACCTGTCGCCGAGCATCCCTGCTCTTTGTGCTCCCTCTTTCGTGCCGTGTGTACCGTGTGTCCCCACAGAAAGTTGCCTGGAGGGCAGTTGCTGGCGCAATAACTGCGCGCAGTCGCTCTCGTGCTTAATCAGAACACCCCCTCGAGCGTTATCTTTTCTTTGCTTATCACGCACAAACGTTTCTACGGATATCTAGTTTCAGTGTATTGAAGATGACGGTCACGGCAGAGCTTCAGTGGACTTTCTACACGGCAACTAAATGCATCTAATTTTTACGTCAGTGACTTAGCCTATGCTCTGGATTTAGAAAAAAAGTGGCCCGTTGAACGCTTGTCGCTTTGTTCTTCAAGCTCGAGCCAATCTCGTGAAAGGCAACAAGCTTTGCGACACCGGTAAAGCTTTTCTGTTCCTGAAACCTTTCTTGAAAACAGTTGGTCTGACCGAGTGATTGCCGACGTAGCTGCAGTATAACATTATTACACACCGCAGGAGTTGCACATGGGCGGGCAACCCCATTCCATAAAAATTTATCAGTGCTATCTTTAAGACTGTATAATTCGCATATGTGTGAAATATCATCTCTTCATGAGACAGGAAGCAACAGGGACACTTTCGGACTACGTTTCTCTTCTATTTATTACGTTCATTAAATGTGACACATGGCGCATTTTAGCCACATGTTGCTTAGGGCGATCATTTTATCGTCCTCCTTCGCGCCTGCTGCGAAAGTCGAGCTACCTGTTTGCTTTCAGTTCCGACACCTATTGAAGATAGCCGCTAATTTATTCATAAATAATAACGCGATAACCTTAAGTCGCCCGTGTTGCAGAATATCCTGTGTCGCCGGCGTCGAACGTGAGCGAAAAATCCCGATGGACGAAAAATCTAGCTTCGAGCCGGAATCGAACCCAGGCATTATGCGTGGAATTCAAGTATTCTACCACAAAGCTATGCCAGTCCTTCACGCTGCTTCGGAAAGATAGCCTATACAGGCGTCATATCGGGCGAGGACTGGCGTTGATAGATGCAGTATTGCGTGGCAGAAGCGAAGGATCGCACGGTGCGTCACGCCACAATTACACAAACGAGTGGGTGGTTCGAAAGTGCCTACCTGTTGCACAGGGCTCAACGAGAATCCATCATTATCAGGCACAGCACCAACTTAGTGCAGCTACGCAAGTGCCCGTGTCGCCTTACAGAGACGCACTGGCTACTTCGCTCTTAGCAAAAGGTTGAGTAATGGCGTAGTGGGTATTTCGTAACTGTACTGTATCAAGAACTGTATAAAGAAGAGTTTCCAGCGGAGAATGCCACACGCACAGACGTTTCCTTTCCCCGCGGCATGGTTGAGTTGTCCACCAAGAAGCAAAGCATGGCAAGCCAATGAGAAGGCGATGCATAGGGGACACGATAAGGTCATCGCGTTCCACTCTTAAAGGCGAAACTTGAGAGTTCTCTAAGTTCTTTCCGACAACCCGACTTCTCGAAATGTCCGCCTTCATCTCACTGTCTGCTAAGGATTCAGAATCTCCACTTTGAATATTACTTTATTCTGGCTATTTCCTTCATTGCATTTCGTCAGCGCATGATCCAAGCGGCACGTTATCATCAGGGCAGACCGGTCGTGAGCTGTTGCCAATAATAGATGAATAGAACCAAGCGAAGCCGATTTCAACGTTATGTCAATATAAGCATTATGCCCGTTTATATTGTCGCACGTATTCCTTATGATATGAAGTGCAAGAAGACAGTCAAATAGCCCAAACATTGTCGGAGCTACGCGCACGAATGATGGTAGTTACAGAAGAAAATTGGGGCACTCCGAGACAAACGCATTTGGGGCAAGTGTAGCAGAAGGAACTTCAGGAGAAGATGCTTTGAACAGATTAGATATCCTTGAACGTTCCGACAAGCAGTCTTGTCTCCTTCAGTTGCCGCCTGAAGAAGACAAGTCCGCTTGCCGAAACGTCGGCTCCAGTGCCACCACCTGTTCAAGGATTTTTCAGTGCCGTAGACACTGACATTAGTGCAGCTGTTTACAGATGCCACCTGAACATCGTGCACTGAACGCCGTCTTCTACGAAATAGCTTTGCGGACGATCTTTGCTAGGCAAAATGGCTTCACGAGGGCTCTGATACGCGCGCACGACAAGACAGCCAGCCTAACTATACGGATTTCGTAACCAACGCTACGTCGAGAACGCGACGCCATCGCGGCCCGTTCCACTGCTGTGTACCTGTGTAAACGCATCGCCGGGACCATAGGAATTTTTTCAGCGCTCAGAGGGTCTCGGACAACGCTTCGCGAAGAACCGCGGCTATGGCGTGGATCAGTGACGACGTGGGCGACCATGTTTGTTTGCACAAACAACTTCCGAGCCTCTTTGTACAGCCTCGAGTTGTTTAGCGCGCGTCACGAAACGCGACACTATAGATAACTCGCTGGCACGCTATCCCCGATCAAGCTCACGGCATCACCGGTGGAAAGCTTACACGTAACACCATGGGAAAATTCCACCGCCCCGGACATCCGTGTATACCGACCGAATCAACCATTATGCCGATGGTGTTTTTCCAACGTAAGCCCTGATGAAGACCGTCCCAGCGGTTGAAACAAATGTATATGGTGATCCATAATGAATAGGAGTGCAAAAAAAGACATTTATTCAATGTTCCGTTGTCTGTTTTCTGATTTTACACACACACACACACACACACACACACACACACACACACACACACACACACACACACACACACACACACACACACACACACACACACACACACACACACACACACACACAGACACGCACGCACGCACGTGTGTGTGTGTGTGTGTGTGTGTGTGTGTGTGTGTGTGTGTGTGTGTGTGTGTGTGTGTGTGGCTTTTTCTTGTCTAGTAACGCAGCCAGAGGCAATATACTTAGGCGTGTGCTATAGAAAACGTCTGATTACCTCAAAAGCGGGTTGTTCTGTAACGTCTATGAAGCTGCCGCACTATAGCTCACATGTTTTTCGTCGGAACTAAGTAGCGACGTTTTCTTTTCAGCTTCACGGCCGTTCAGTTCACGCACGGAAAGAGGCGAAATATATGCGCGGTTCGAGCCAGGTTTTCTGCGATGCGACGAGCCGGCGGCCGCCGTCTTTAATTTCGGCCCTGTTGCAACAGATATCAATGTTGCTGTCGTGACTTAAAATTGCGTAGGGCGAACGATTATACGGCGTATCCGTCTTGGTTAAGATATTGTTTAAAAAAGGAAATAATGAGAGAAGCGAAGGCGAGGTTTGGTCGAACGTCGGCGCACAGTAGATAAATTTATTCCGGAGACAGGAAAAAAGGAGAGAATTGTATAATCGTGCGAGTGTGCTTTCTGAACAATACTGAAATATGGCGTGTATATTAAGATTCCGCTCCCCCTGTTGCTATAACTTTACGCTGAAAAGAACGCCACGTTTCTCTAGAACTAGAGATTAATAACGCGCTGCCTTACGCTCACGGAGACGCGATCGAATTAAGGAATAACATGATCAGCAAAAGTAGGCACCAACTCGCCTGGGAACGGGTGTACCTTCCAGTGTACCTTTCTCGAACAGTGGGCCTGTTTGCGAAAAATGGCGCTCCTCTGTCTCTTCTCTCTCCTTTCTTCGTGTTTCAAGCATTGCGCCATGTTTAGGCACGTGTCTCGCGTCGTGATTTTTTTGTTTGTTTGTTTCTTTTGACATTGAAGTGGTTGTAGCTCGCAGTAGTTTCTTTGGTGTTGCGAAAAACTCCACAGGTGGGTACGCGCCACAGGAATTGGACATGCCCCACCACCCAGTACAGCGGGTGCGAGCGTTAAACGAAAACTCTGTTCGACGAAGTGGAGCACGTGAAACACGTGAAAGAGAGAGAAAGAGAAAAAAAAGAGATAGAAACAGAGAAAATAGAGAGAGAGAAGAGAGAGAGAGAGAAGCAAAGAAAATGAGAGAGAAAGAAAGCAATACAAAGAAAGAGAGGAAAAAATATAGAGAAATAAAGGGAATAAAGCCATGAAAAGATAGAAAGACAGAAAAAAATACATAGGAAGAGAGAGAAAGGACATAGAAACAGACAGACACAAAAAAGACAAAGAAATAGAGGAATAAGGAGGAACAAAGAAATAGAGAGAACGAAGCACAGAGAGAGAGAAAGGGAAGAAAGAGAAATAAAGATAGAAACAGAGTGAAAGATAAAGAAATAGAGAAAGAAATAGAAAGAAAGAAATGGAAATGAATAGATACAAAAAAGAGACGCAAGAAACAGAGCGAAAGAGAAAGAAAGAGAGAAAGGATGAAAAAAAAATGTTGAGAAACAAGGAAGGCCACCCAGCTGCGCTCTTCCTTCATGCTTGGCACGAGTAGTACGAAGCTGCCATATTTATTTTTTTAAACGTCAGAGGGGTTTAGCTTTGCCCAGATGATAGGAGATTTCGCTTCCAAGTGATCTTGTTTTGCTTGCTTCTTCAATGAAATAACGCTCAACGAAATATTTTTCGGGCAATGCCTGACGTGACTGACTGATTTCTTAAAATAAAGTCTCCTCCCTCTCTCTCTCTCTAGCGTTCACAGATCACACGGGTCGGGAACTACAGCGGGAGAGCCAGATATTGGGTCACGTGGTAGGCAACTACCGATTCACTGCAGTAAAAGAAACGCGCAATAGACAGAAAAAGAGAGAAAGAAAATGTTTCCGAAGAATTTTTTTTTAATCAGTGAGTTTCTTAGCATATATATTGCCTCTAAACATATATTACGGGCAGTGCATTGAGAATGTGAGTAGTTTGTTTATTGTTGTTTTTTCGCAGGCTCTTTAAGGGTTTTTCTTTTCGGTGCTAAGCAGGAGACGTAGAACACCGGTACGTGCTGTTTCACGTCCTGCGTATTCCAGATATCATTCAAGTAGTGCTGGACTCAAGCTTTCGAATACATGAAAAAATATTAATTATTAAAAATTATCCCCTTTGATGCGAACCGGATTGTGGGACGTAGTCGGTGGTTTAGATGGGCATTAAAAAACATTTCCAGAGCTAAATTGCGAAACAAAAATCGTTAGTGATTTAAAGTAGCACACACATACTGTGACGTAGTTAAGTGAGTACAGAATTTCGTCAAATCCGTGAGACAATACGTGGGATCCTATAGATATACTCGAATTCTAACTTAGTTGAACCACAGCCGGACTAGAAAGGCGCGCGAGCCGTGGTTGAACTTTCTTCTTGAAGTGTTTACAGGAATACCGTACCCGATCATGCGTCATGGCATACCGTCCGCATTCCGAAGCAACACGAGCCTCTTCTGCGGCAATATAAAAGTCGGCAAGCCACTGAGACCATCTCTATAGACTTTGTGAGCTTGTTGACGCATGCGCGCGACTTTAGTGTTTTCTCCAGGACCTGGTTTTTCTCGCTTTTCACCCTTTCATCCAATTTCCTTTGGAAGTGAATGACATTGGCATGGCGGCTCTTAGGCCTCATTTTTTCCTTGTGCCACTGAATATCAACTACATCATAACCATGATCATCATACATTTTTTTCAGTACTTCAGTGAACAATACCAAATAGGACGTGCATCTTATTAAACTCTCTGTCTCTCTCTCTTTCTCTCTGTAAAATAGGTAGCACTATCCCAAAGAGGTGACCATGTGTAGGTGATGCCTGTAACCAAATTTATCTGCCGCCATAAAAAACAAATCTCAGTGTGGAGCTCAGTCTAGTAATTCAAACATTCCAACAGTCGGAATTATTGATATAAACAGCTACATAGCATCACTATATATCCTTACGTTTCTTTCTTTCTTTGGATTTGCGCTTGGATTCAACGTTTCTAACCGCCAGTGGGTGTCAGGAACATCGCGGTTCGGCGCATGCTAACTTGGCTTTTCTTTGGGATTTCGGAGCCTCATTTCGAGCGAGAATTTCACGTAGGCTCTCCAGGGTTACTGCCCACGCTACGCCATCTATCGACAAAGCGCGTAATAACGCGGCGCCGTCGGCTCATAGAGACTGGATCAATACTTTCCTAACGCCTGCACAAGGCACCAGATGGAGTCTCCCTTTCGCCTCGCGTGGAGTTTACAGGAATTGGCAAACACGCGCAACGCTCAATTTCAGTGGAACGAAATGGGCAATTACGATTTTCAATGAAGGAAGGGGTATTTATGTGATACCAACCCAATAGGAAAAAGTTACCAGAGTATGCAAGCAGCCATCGAGATAATTTGACAATAATAACAAAACGAAATGCAGCGGCAATGAGACACATGGTGTGTTGCGACTACAATGTATACGAGGTGGTGCGTGGAAATTTGGAAAGAGTGGTGGTATTAGCGCTAACGTTCGCGAATACAGTCCTGTGTTTGAAATGGGAGGGTATGCAGGGGTTGGAAAAACACGAATGAGACAAATGACGAAAGAATACCACAAATGAGGCAAGGGGATGTGAGATGGTCTTCGTTTGAAGGAAGAAAATAGTAGAGCAATATTAGTTTCGAAGAAATACCTACGAAGTGGGCGGCTGGAGTGCACTAATCCTGTACTTAATGGCCGTAGACACCGGTAAAGGAAAATATCAAGGAGGTTGGCCACCAAGTATACGTGGCATTGTGAAGATGTTGACAGACAACGAGGTGTCATAAAGAGGATAGCTGAGAGAAGCAGATGCGGCAGCTTGGATGCACAGGTGAGAACAAAAAAAAACATGAAGTTTTAGAAAGGCACCGGAAGAAGAATGGAAAGGAAGATCTGTATGATAACGTAAGGGTCACCGCTTAGGTATTTGAATTTCAAGCTCGGTGTCTGAGGGCATAAACATATATACTGAGTAAATATTTACCACAGGAGGAGGCATGTGCCTGCTGATAGCAAATATTCTGAAAGTACTCAACACTACAATGTAAGGGAACTACCTTAAGTTAGAAGTAGCATACACTCACCAAGACCCCCGGAAGGCCTGCATCTTTCAGAGGCTGCTGCTTTCGAAGTGGGCGGAAGCACTAGTAGCAATAGAGGGGGGATCCGTATTTCCACCACCCCCCTTATTCTTTTAGTGTATACCCCCAAGAAGAGGACCTACTATCAACTCCTCCCATAACCGTACCCCCCTCCCCACTCATCCCATAATCTTCCACCCAACCTCTCTCGGAAAAAATCCTGTATCAAACCTGGACGGCAGCATTCACTGGTCAGCGACTGAGGTCATTTCAGTGCAACGATAGCTGTGGAGAAAGTTTTGTCTTGTATCTATCGCTATCGTAGATAAGGGAGCGGCGAATTACCGGATATATATATATATATATATATATATATATATATATATATATATTATATATATATATATATTATATATATATATATATATATATATATATATATATATATATATATATATATACATCTCGCACTCGGAGATGTTTGACTAAATGATGTGAAGTGAGCTAACCATTTATTTTTATTTTTGAAGCCCTATGTTACTCTTCCTTAATAGCTAATTAAATATGCGGACAAGATATGAGTGCCACCAGAGCAATCACAGAGGTTTTTTCAGGGCTAACTTTACTCGCAGAATAGTTGAGGCTGGCCTTCTTGCACAGTTGTTGACGCGTTATTTGTCTGATGGAGAGCTTACTGCTCTCCCAAAGTCGGGTGAATGATACTCTAACTCGTCGAACACTTTTGCTAAGCACAGTAAATGTGAGCTGTGTCCACAGCGCCGCCGCCCCACCCAGAGAAAATGAGCATGGGTGCCCCATCCAATGGCTTTTGCTCATTTCCGTGACGTCAAGCACCTTTCGCGTATTGCAGGTAGGCGAGTTTTCCCACACAAACAAATGTTCGTGTCGCTGGTTTTATGTCGAAAAACTTAAACGTCCTCGCAAATTTCAACAAACATTTCGGCATCACTTTCGGTGAAACGTAATATTTAAAGTAGGGATGACGAACTTTTATTTACTAATATGCGTAATGTTCGCATTAACAGCGAAAATGTACTCGTGGTTAGAACGGAAAGCACTTAGCATGACTCTCTTGCGCACATGAATACCAGGCACACTGCAGTTATGGGGGGGGGGGGGGGATATTGTATTTCTTATTAGGTTGTAACCGAGTACAGTCTCACAATACTACATAAGTTCCAGGCAAGGAGGTTTTAAAAAAATATATTTTAAGCTCCTTGGTTCCAGGCATCGCAGAAAGGCTAACCATACCGTGGCTAACCATACCGTGGTACAGCGAACTCTAAGTCGTCAACCATATTTACAGCGGAGCTCTAAATGGGGCACACCTGGTTGATGGCACAACAGAAAAGAAAGGGTTTTTTGTAAGGAATATAATCAAAATTACAGACTTTGTAAGTTCGTACACAAATTGATAAAAATGCTTCGGGAACAAATGAAGCACGGACGTTGGGACAAAACTGTGACAATGCTGGGAAAAATAGTATTTTGACCCATATTGCGGCTTCAACTTCGCGTTTTAGCGCTCCAAGTAAAAATATGGCTTATACATAATTGTGCAGCATACTTTGTTGGTATAGTACATGCAGAAAAACATTTTTCGAACTGAACGACCCCAAAGTCATGCGTAGTTTCCCTTTGCTTCGCCTTCACCGCACAGTACGTCAGAGCAGGATTCCAGCGGGCGCCTACAACTTCTTGTCACTTATGAAAGCTTATGAAAGCGAAAGCCTTAGATGCCTCATCAAACGTGAAAAGTTATCGTCGGCGTCGGCGTACCGGCGGTATGTGGTCTTATCTTGGTCGTTCCAGCAAGTGGTCTTGTATTCAAGGCAACAACGTAAGACAAGACTGTTTGTCAAAACGCTGGCTCCGGAGACAACCCCTGCTGAAGAATTTTTCATCTATTCAAACCTTCATCTTCCCCTGAACTTCTGAATCGCGTTAGTGTGTGTCATTTGCTTCCATGCTTCCCTTTACACTTCTTTCTCTACCGCCTTGTGTAATCTTTACCCCTATCCGCAGCTAAGGGTTGTCAGGCGGTACATACACGCCGACTAACCTCTCTGCCTTTCCGTCCTTCTTTTCCTCTCCTCTCTCCGTATTGTAGTTTCCCTCATCCCGGATTTGGGGCGCCGCTTCGCTTTCTTCCCAGAGAGCTCCTATCTATTTGAAGTTTTCAGCGCATAGAAACAAGCATACCGAGGAGATTCTCGAGAGAACTTCTACATAATCACGCACTCAATCAGCCGCAGGGTTCTCTCATTCCTGAATGCCAAGGCGGGCAATTGATTTTCAGGCGCCGTAAGTCTCCCCGAATACACGCGCTTGGAATCTTTTACGTTTACTTTTTCTTCATCGGGTCTTTCTATTCATTACGAAGCGTTGCTCAAGACGAACTGACAGACACGATCTTGGTTTTCAGACTGTACAATGCCTTCCTTAACGTTACGAGTACAAGTGTGCTTGCATCTTTCGTAATCAACCACCGTGCTTCCACGTCATGCCGCCTTCCGTTTTTAACGAGGTCACTTATCAAGTACTACATGACCATTCGTTTCCCGCTAGTGTAAGCGTCCGTCTATGAGTTTCGCGTGCGTATATGTGGGTGAGAGTTTGAGAAGGTGTCTTCGTGCTTCAGTTGTCGGCAAAGCATGGCGGTCACTATACAACAAAAGCCCGGATTCTTGTCCTTTGCAAAGGAGCTAGCGTTAATCAAACGAACTTGCTTATTTCTCACTTTTCACCTTCGTCCGGTTCGATGCAAAGACATTACTGAGAGAATTCTTTTTTGCCTCAGCGGCAGTGTACAGAGACTTCGCGTCACCCTTTCACAAGGCGGAGTTTACAGTGTACAACTCGTACTGTCTGTATTGTCCTTCGTATTTCTCCTTTTGTTTCCTTTTTCCTCGCTTCGTTCCTTCAATCTTTCTTTAATCGTAACGTAAAGCATTCTTTTCTCTCACACTTATTCATTTCTGGCTCCCAGTTACAAAGAAATACGATTTTTGTCATGGCAAATATTAGACTTACAATCCTCAAATAATCTGTTTGGCTTGTTTGTTTTTACACCGTCCTGCTTTATTTTATTTCTCACTCTTTGGGTCTTATCGATGGCATTCTTTCGTTCTCGTTTATCATATATTTTCTCGGCAGGTTTTTTTTAATGCGTACCTTTTAAACTTTTATTGTTCATACCTCGCCATCTGCAGTTGAAAATTCCTTACTGTATATATATATAGATATATATATATATATATATATATAATATATATATATATATATATATATATATATATATATATATATATATATATATATATATATATATATATATATATATATATTTTTTTTTTTTTTTCAACGGGAACGGGTGTTTCATAAAGCCACCCATCAAAGCAGGATAAAGTTGATTTCCCCAGAGAGACAGTCGGCGTAGTTGCGTTTATGTTTATCTCGAAGTTGAGTGCCCGTAGAGACCGGTGCGCTCTAGGCTACATCCATGAAAGGACTCGTCGGCCCTTCATCGCAGACACTCGCTGCACCGTTATAGCAAATGGAATAAAATCGATCTCGGTACCGAGTGTTTGTCGAGGCCAAGAGAGGGGATGGCGCTGTCCCATTAAACTGTAAAGCTTGTAAACGTAAACAAGATTCGCGCACTGACATAGCCACCTGATCGCCGCACGATGCTCCATGATTGAAAGCTTTAGAACACGATTTGCCCGAAGGTTTCATCTGTTGTCCCAGTTTTTCGGCTGTTTATCGCAACTTCACACAAGAATGATAAGCCCTGAAAGTGGTGGCTATTGCATAGTTGCGTGCAGTAGGACTCTCGGTGCAGCGAGCTGGAAGGGAGGTCTTCGCCGAGTGACAGCTAAAGGTGCTCAACTTTTTTGTTTCCGAAGACACTGTCTTCCTTAGTTGCTTCCTGCCACATTTCGTGACGGGTGGTATGATGTGCCATATCGTTTTCTGACCGAAATAAGCAGGAACAGAATTACAAGAACCTCGGACGTCGCTCGTAAGCAAGTGAACTCTGTCACCTCAACATGTGACCGTACGGTGTGACCAGCCTCCGATGTCAGGCGTAGTGCTTAAGCGGACTGTGCACGATTTCTACAATCTGGCGGCTCAGATGTCCCTCAGACTGTAGCGACCAGTTGTTCTCCTTCTACTGCCTCTCCCCCCCTCCCCCGGTCTGAGAGGTGACCGGTTCGTGGTGAATAGATACCTCAGCGACCATCTCGACGTGGAAACCAGATGGTGCAGAGCTTGAATAACTTGAACCAGAATTTGAAGAGAAGAGAATGTACAAATTATCACACAAATGTTCGTCAACGACATCGGAATTAGTGGCTATTTTTGAAGCAGTTAAATTTACGTGCGACAATTCTGGGACACGACACTGGATAGTATGTACGGATAGGAAACCCGCCCTTCAAATAATGAGAAATGCGAGATCACCTTCCAAAAAATCGAAGAAATAGCCTAATATATTGCGGAAACTGTGGAATATGCCTCGTCGCTGGATTACAGCATCGTATTTCAATGGATACCCAGCCGCATTGGAATAAAGGGCAATGAAGACACACTCGCCAAAAAAGCCTTGAATGAAAGACGGGACTGCGCAGTCTCTGTGTCTAGGGCGGGTATCTTAAATATTATAATGCAAGGAGTTAACCACTGTTGTATGTAGAGGTATATCCACAGCACTAAATCAAAACAATCATTACTTTTTTAAGACGATACACAAGAAAAATTCTAAATAGCGGCAGATCTCCCGTGACACGTAGAAACGTTATTTCACAGACTTCGACTCGAAGTAGCGTATATAAACAGTTTCCTGCACAAGATACATCGATCCAACATACCGGAATGCTGCTGTGGTCCTAATTGCTCCTGAAACAGAATTAGTCCCAATTATGCTTCTAACTAGACAAATACTCACCTAATCATTAAAATGTCAATGAGTCGTATGTAGGCGTGCTAAAATGACATCTAACTGCGCTATTTTCAACAACGTACTTATTGCGTGGTCGCTTTTTTATTTGGCTAATAAAGAAAGCCCGCGAAATCTGAAAAATGACACCTGACTAGACTGCAACGCGCATCAGGAAACAGCGCCCTCAAACAGGATCACGGTGAGGCAGCAAGTCAAGACTACACTCCCACCTTTTGCAGGTGGGAGCGTAGTCACGTGCTATTTTTTATATTTCGCGTGCTTTCTTTATTAGCCGGAAAAAATGAGCACGTAATTAGCACGTTGTTGAAAATAGCGCAGTAAGATGTCATTTGAACATGCCTACATATGCTGACATTTTAATGATTAGGTGAGTACTTGTCGAGTTAGAAACGCAAATAGGACTAATTAACTAAAGCCCATTAACTAAAAAATTAGTATTGGCTACTACAGTATACTGCGAACAATATGCACTAGGTGTGCTTCGCGTAACGACATTCCTCTTTTTTTTAATCGTGCTGCGTGATATCTGGGACGCACACACACACATATATATATATATATATATATAATATATATATATATATATATATATATATATATATATATATATATATATATATATATATATATATATATACGGAACATGACGGCGACGACAAAAACCTACCGACGAGAATGTCCATATAATTGCTATCGCAATAAAAGTAAATTACAAACAAGACAAAACGCATTCGCTAACCGCTCGCACCACGTCAGCGTGGCGGCGTATACGGCCTGGCGTGTCCCATTTCACTGCTGCTAGCGCTCGCTTTCCGGAAGTTGGCTGAACTAGAGGACTAGGTTTAACCCCGTACAGTTCCGAACAGTCAATGCTGCACGGTAACATGAATAACGGTCTCGAACTGCACTCGAAAGCGAAGCATGAGGCTAAATAGTGTTCATATAGGGCCAGATCTTGAAAACAGACATTTATAGTCTCTTACAGGCATTTAGGCACAAACGCCAAAAATAGGCGTTTATAGGCACTAATAAAAACACTATAAAAGCCTTTCTTAACCTCAAATTCATGCACATATATCGAAGTGCGGTGGTAGGGACGCAAGGAACAAAATAGACATTTGCCTAAAATCCGGTCTCTAGCACTCATTAGGCACAATGCCAACTGTAAATGTGCAGTTGGCATCGTGCCTACGCAAAGAAAAAAAGAAAGAAAATGCAGTCATAAATAGTACGAATTAGTATAAACAGCGATCACATCTCAGAAGCCCATCGAATCGGGTTCCGTGCGACACCTAATAATAATATCTGGGGTTTAATGTCCCAAAGCCACGATATGATTATGAGAGGGCTCCGGAAATTTCGACCACCTGGGGTTCTTTAACGTGCACCTAAATCTAAGTACACGGGCCTCAAACGTTTTCGCCTCCATCGAAAATGCAGCCGCAGCGGCCGGGATTCGATCCCGCGACCTTCGGATCAGCAGTCGAGCGCCATAACCACTAGACCACCGTGGCGGGGACGGTGCGACACCTGACGCATCAGATCTCAACCATGCGCTTGTTTCTACGTGGCTTCAGCAACGCGCGAAACACCAAGTTCACCTAAAAGGGAATTTTTTAAGGGTTCGTTTTTCTTTGTTAGACAAAATATCAATTACAACAAAATAAAGCCAAGGAAAGCATAGGTGATCTTATTTATAGTAATTATTAACGCAATAGCTTTAAAAAGCTCATTTCGCAGAAATTCCGGCGTACGCGTCGTTGGTTGTGAGCGAAAAATCATCATCTTGTCCGTGACCAAAAAATTGAGAAAGATGCAAATAAAATAAATAATAGAAATTCTAGGTTCGAGTGAAAATTGAAGCCAGGCCGTCTGCGTGGCAAGCAGGTGTTCTACCACAGAGCCACACCATTGCATGAAACTGTTTCGGAAAAAACACCATATGAATGTCATGTAGTGGAAGAAGTCTCCTTAACGTATAAAATATTGCGTGGCAAAAGCGTAGAATCGCACCATGGAGGCTTCAAAACGTGTGAATTGCGCAACGACTAGATGTTTTAAGGACCCACCCATTACAAAGCGCCCAGACATATTTAATCATCATCAGCTTCAAAAACATCAACAAAGTTAGTAGCTGCGTAGGTTCGCGTGTTGCCTCACGGATGCGTAGTGGGCCCTTCGCCGATTCGAAAAATGAAGAATTATTGCGTAGTGGGCACTTAACAACTGTACTTGCAGTAGACATTCTAGGATAGTTTGAAACGGCCAATGTTACACGCACAGTCGTTCATTTCCTTACGGCACGGTTGAGGCATGCACCGAGAACCGAAGCGAGGCTAACAATTGAGAAGACGATGCGCACGGGACCCGATTACACTATCGCGTTCTACTCTTGAAGGCAAAGCTCAAGCGTCTTCCTAGTTTGATATAAATGTGATATAAATATTTATATCATAATTACTACAAATAATCCCCTATGCTTTCCTTGG
Source organism: Rhipicephalus sanguineus (assembly GCF_013339695.2). Classification (NCBI taxonomy): domain Eukaryota; kingdom Metazoa; phylum Arthropoda; class Arachnida; order Ixodida; family Ixodidae; genus Rhipicephalus; species Rhipicephalus sanguineus. The sequence continues at coordinate 95,410,196 of NC_051180.1, read as the reverse complement.
CTTGACTGTTTGCTAATTGTAATGAAGTTCACCTAAGGAATATGCCAGAGCACACTAACGCCAGAAACGTATATAAAAGAGATGGAAGGGGTTAAGCTATTCATTCTAAAAAGACAGGGCGTGCAAACATGGACACAAGAAAGAAGTCAGGACACCACAAACGCCGACTAACAACTGAATAGATGCACAACGGCGGAAAAAAAAGGAAGGCACGAAAACTTATCTGCGCATGCCCATGCAATAGGCGAACCTATCAATCCGACATATTGTGCATCTATCTATTCAGTTGTTAGTCGGCGTTTGTGGTGTCCTGACTTCTTTCTTGTGTCCGTGTTTGCACGCCCTGTCTTTTTAGAATGAATACTTGCCAACTAGCTCAGCTCTCTGTTATTTTAAGGGTTAAGCTAAGCGTTGTATATGATAGAGTGGACGTTAAAGTATCTCATAACCCAAAATACGCTAAAGGACTGCGAACGTCTGGAGTGTTGACGTGACATCTTCCTCGTCGCACGCCCTCTCCCTTTCCTCCCTCTCGTTGCAGAAGCTGTGCGCCGGGTTACGCCGTGTTCGCCTCACGTACAATTGGACGTTTCTAAGCGTAGGGTGCACTTGCTCCAGTGCTCGCCAGACGTCAGCATGTCGAGTGTCACAATACAAGAGTAGCGGATCTGTTGCGAATTTGAACTGAGTTTCAGTCCAAAACATGCTCAAGGAAAAATGAAAATAAAGGGGAAATGGTCTAAAATGCAAATTCAAAGGTGAGGCCGCAGTTCTGCGCAAAATTCCTTTTTTGAGACAGCGCTCGCAAGTGAAAAAACTAAATAAATGTGAAAGATATTGCCCATTTTAAAACGGTCAACCTAGATTTTAGAAATCAGAGAAGCTGATCGATAATTTTAATTTTCCACGCGATAATATTTAGTGGAAAGTTGCAATGTGTCGAGACAAAACTAAAGGAAGAATGCTGCACACACAATGGCTGGCGACGTTCGCATTAAACCGTGCGAGCATTGTCTGCCATGAAAAGCGCCTTCAAAGGTCGATTACGTAATGAAGGCCCGGAAAGTCTTTTGTCTCGTCTCTTCGGTGCTTCTCGTGGTTGAAATGGGTCACTGGAAAACGGCTGATAACATTTCGACGCGACGTGAACGAGCGGCAACTTCTTTTTTCTTCCTCGACTTGACGGGATGTAACATTGCAGACAGCGAAGCATACATCCCAGAAATATCGAACAGCGCCAATAGCGTCAGACGGGAGTTGGCGCTTCAGCTGATACCTCTTTTGGAGCTGTGGTGGTACAATTCATGCTACGTAATATTAATATATATATATGGAATTTCACGTGCCAAAAGCACGGCATGGTTGCGGGGCACGTCGTAATAGAGGACTCCGGAAATTTTGGCCATCTGGAGCTATATAACGCTCACTGAAATCTTAAAGTACACGGGCCTCGAACATTTAGTTTCGATCGAAACGCGTCGGCCGTGGCCGGGATCGAACCCGCGACTTTCGGGTCAGCAGCCGAGCACCGTAACCACTGTACCACCGAGGCGGGTTGTTTATGTTACGTATGCACTTGCGAGCAGTCAGATTATATTGTCGTAAGTAATTGCTTTTAACTCGCGATTAATAACTTAAATGATATGAGAGAGACACGGACAGTGGGTGCACCAATTTCCATCTCTCCTCCCTCCTTTCGAACAGGTTATAAACCTCGTGCCAAGAAGAAGTATACGTACAGCAAGGCTAATCACCAATATTCGAAGAACGCGTTCTTTCGCGATACAACCGAACGATATGTACGCATTGTCCCAACATCATTTGGCCGCCACAGCCCCCACTCACTCATCTTTCTTCATTTCTATCGCGCGAGTGGCAAACACGAGTAAGAAAAGCAGGTTCTTGCGCTATGTTTAGTGAGTGCGCAGACTATGTTCTCGGAACTAATTTTTTGTGATAAAAAATTGTTTCAACGCCAATGGCATCCATCCGTTAGTGTTTTTCCTTTGCTTAGTTATCTGAGCAAGCAGCCACTTCTCCGGTGATAAATTGATAAGTTAATATCTGTTTGCGAACGCAAGAAAGCCAACATCCATTCACAGACATGGCTACCAGCTCGCGAACGCGTTCATGACAACTACAGGTCGTTACATATGAGCACAAAGCTCGAAATGTACGTACACAAGCATTCGCGTCCTTATGTACTGGGACAACCAGCGAAGAAAAAGTTTGCGGACCATGAGATGTAAGAAAGTGCGCAATTCTTAAACGATTAGTGACCTTAATTATCAATACTATTCAACGTTATGTCGTTCGCGAACGCTGGTTAGCCAGGTTTCGCGTGTCCACCCAATGTTCAGCTTTTCTTTAAATGCTTGTAATTAGTAAGTTTCTCGCGCCAACCGTGCTCATTTAGTCGTTGTTGGGTCATCAAGAATTGCGTGAAAATGTAAGACAGTACGCGTGCATTAATTTCGAAACCTCCTATATTTCACCATTTTAAAGAGCGTTGCAACCGCGTAAACCGCGTAACGCAGTTCAAAGCCATGCATTTTAATGTCTTTCAGAAAGCATAAGCTTTTCTCTAGAAACCATTCCATTTGAAGAGAATAGGGGACGCCTTCCTCATGCAGAAAACGCACGCGAACCTCTTGTTTAAACCACAATATGCACCATCTATCGGGACCCAGGAGTAGAAGTAGGAGAGGAAGGAAAGAAGGAAAGGCAAGAAGATCAACCATACGCACATCCGGTTTGCTATCCTACGTTGGGGGAAGGAGATTGAGGCATGAAAAGATACAAAGATGGAAAGAAATGGTGAGGATGTGAAAAATTTGCGTGAACATTAAGCAGTACTGCTGCGTTCTATGCACGTCGAAAAAATATTGACCCGTATCTTGACGGTCTTAGGGTAGTAGATGAAGGACCTCGGGGGCGTGTTCAGTCCCACTATAGAAATCGACCCATGCCTGACCTCATTATCAAATGGCAGTAACAGACAGGTCATCGCGCCTAGCGTAGCGTTTTACTGGACTTAAAGCATCCAGTACCTCTTGTACAAGCGGATGAATGTACGAAGGCAAAAAGTTTATTGTGGTTCATTGGGTCACGCTAGGTTCCTAGCCCGAAACGGGCCGCTGCCACGTTGGGACCGAAAGGCATAGCGGAGTGTACACACGGATCCTGAATATATGTACCACGTAATGTCTATCTTTCATATGCCCACAGATTCCTGGAATGACCACCTGTTCCACTTCGAAAAAATATATATCATCAAAGATTGCGTCTAGGTAGGATCCCGTTGCTTGGTAGGAGTGAATTATTTAACCAAGAGAGCCCAAAAGAAGTATAGCGGTTGCTTCCGGTGTAGCCCATGAAGGGCGTACTGTACAAAACTGCTTAATATAACTTCATATGTCCGTTATCCACTTGGAGTGTTTTAGCAAGAGACCGTGTTAAGATGTCGTAAAATTATTATTCACTGCATATTTAAACTTACGATACTTCGTACTGTGTGTATGTAGTCCACAGATTGCTTACAAAGCTATACAAAGCGAGAGAAAAAAATACTCTCCGCCAGTATTCTTAAGGAACCATATTGAAAAGAATACCAATAAATGAATCCACCAGTGCCAACCTTCAGGCCGGCGTTTAGAAAGAAAATGGTATACAGAGATCAGTGAGCAAGTAAGCGCAAAGCTGGTTGTCAGCTCTAATGTCTGACAAGTTTTGCTATCACTCTTCCATCTCTCTCGCTGTCATTTCTTCGCAACCAACCGTAAATAACGGCGAAAGAGTCGCGTGCAAAACGTAATTTCTTCTTTCCCACACTATTTCAAACTTTCTCTCCTATTTTCTGGCGAGCCTTGATAATAACTTCGCACGCCGCGAAACGCCGAAGCCCTGGCTCGAGAAGAGAGACCGAAAGTGCAAAGTTTCCATTTCTTTCAACCTCCTTCCTCGCGTTGATTATTTCTCCCCCCTCCCCGCCTCTTCTTTCCCTGTGCCTTATCCGCCGAAGCAACCGAGCGTAAGCGACGAGGCGATGCTTTACCGAGGACGAAGAAGCGGGCGATGTTTACGCGTGCGGGAGTTATGGAGGGTGGTAGTGGGAGGTATTTCGCGAGGAGGGAGGGGGTTTCTCGTTCCTTACGCGGGAGCACATCGCCGGGACAACACCCCCACCGCAGCACGACAGCGGAACTTCGTTATGATCTCGGCCGGTGAATTACGGGGCGTTCTCCCCGAAGCTTACTACCAAGCGGTTCAGGCGAGCAACGAGGCGACGCTCTAAGCGCCCGTCGGCTGGCTTGCTCGCGTTAGTCGAGACGCGTATGCACCGCGTCGTCGACCCCTTCGTTATTTTATTTTTGTTTCTCCCTCGCCAAGCTCGGTGCTCAGTTCATCGCGTTGCGACGTCGGCCTCGGCTTGCTTGCTTGCTAGCTCGCTCGCGTACACCGCGCACGAGCCTGTTCCTGTGGAAACGATTCCACGACTTTGGAGGCTGCAAAACGCGCCGAGTAAGCTCGTGCCTTTTCGGGTCGCGGATTTGCATACGCGGTGGTTGCCGGCGGCAACGAGCGAGCAAACCTTTTTTTTTTTTTGTGCCTGTCGAGCCGCCTCGGACACACCACGAATGCTCGGCCAGCCGAACGGCGAGTCGGTCCGGCTTTGTTGTCCGCGTGGCTGCTCTTTGTCAGCGTCATTCTGCTCCGCTCGATGCGACAAGGAGAGCGAGCCGCGCTACGCTTCCTGCTCACTCGCCGGGTGGCTGTAAAGTCTCATAAAGCTCCGCTCGCGGCCCGTCCTGAAATGGAGCCAATTTCGCTCCGCGTTTCATTCGGAAAAACTTTTGCTTGTTTGATTTTTATTTTTGTGCTTGCGCGCCTGCCTGCTACGGTTGACCATTCATCCTCGGACGCATAAACGCTGGAGCGCCGGACATGCAGGGCGGTGTAATATGCCGCGTGCCAGCAACTGTGCACGCAAGCAGTTCCGCGGTCAGTGAACTGAGCCGAAGTACAAGTTCTATGCAGCATCGCGAAAGCGAGCATGCCTGAAAGATGTGTTTTCTCATCTTGAAATTACGGTGGTTTACTTTATTCTTGATGCGGCCGCTTTTTGTGTGTTGCGTATGTTTCTGCTAGAAAAGAAGGATCCGTACGCTGTGGTGGTGAAAACACGACCGCTCGATCTCGCGGTCACTGCACGAAAAACCGGAATTTTTACCAGTTCACTCGACTCGTTTGTTTGGCCAAATATCGATAAGAGTGGCCATCGTCGACCCGAACTGAAATCGAACTAAAAGTTCCAAGCTTACGGCTGTCTAAATATATTTCAAAGCTTTTTCTCTCTCTCTCTCTCTTTTGTTTATTTAAATTAAAGAAACATAATAAAAATTTGCTCAGGTTGGTTAGGATGCATAACATTCCTGACGGAAGCAAGCGCTCGAGACATAGTGCGAATTTTTTGCCGATATCGAAATTCAGGGTCTAAACTTTTTTTCAGGCGTTCGATACAGCCTCTTTCATATGCCGTCAAAAGAACGTAGCTACGGGCGCTCATACTTTGTGAATCTGTAAGCCGCTGCAGTGTTTTGGTATTGCGAAAACAGCTGTTGTCCACACACTTTGCCACTTAGGCAGGCAAACGAAGTTATGCGTAATATTTATTTATTTATTTATTTATTTATTTATTTATTTATTTATTTATTTATTTATTTATATTCACGTTTGGCCTTATACACCGTCCGCAATTCTTGTTTTTTTTTTTTTCTGTAAAGCGTGCACCGCCTTCTTAATAGTGTTTGACGGGAGAAGCCCGCTTCTCGTTACGGCGGGAAATTAATTTGCAAGGGGATTTCCAATGCAAATGGGTTGTTTACAAAAAAGGTACTAGACTGCTGACCCAAATAAGATAATAATAAGGCAGGAGTGTAAAGCTAGAGCCGTGTAGAAATTGAGGAATTGTATATTGAGAATTTATTCAGCACAGGCTTTCCCGTAATTCGAAAGCTTATTGTCGTACAGCGCTGTATTATTTCCTTCTTCTTCTTTTTACCTTCGTCATAGTTCACCTTTCGCGCTCTCTAGAGGTAATAGCTGGTCTAAGTGACACAGATAGCTGGAATCCATCACATTATCGACACCAGGCAAGCTCGCTAAGAGATTTGGTCATTCAACAACAAACCTATCGTACAGCACCCCGCAACCAAGCTACTACGACAAGATCGCCATTGCAATGGTAGACTTATTCCTAACTTAAACTGTTACAGTATCCATTAGAAACAACTTTTCGCTCTAGCAAAAGTGCCAATGGTATTTCTCAGATATTCCTACACTAGACATTATGTGCGTCTGATCTACCTCTAATTCCAATTAATGTCTTTGGGTTGCCGAGCCCGAAGCATTTCAAACTTAGTCGCCCCAAAAATGCGGCACAATATCTGGAACTATGTGACCAGCAAAACTAGGCAAGTAACAACTTTTAGATAAATGTGCATTTCCTTACGGTAGATTTCTTGATACTTTCTTCCGCCATAACGGTCAAGCAGTGTTTGTGTTTGCTGGTGAAATGAATCGGGAAATCTGATATATACCCTTATTGGTGATGTAACAATATTGCCTGCGTGAAAACATTAAAATAAAACGAGAAAATGGGACTGTCAGCTCTACAAGTTATTATTACGACCAAGTAACGCGTTTGCAACTGCGCACTCTAGGCGAACAATAATTGCTGAAGGAAGCGCGCCAATCATACTTTGACGCGAACGCGGTGATTGTAATGAGAAAGCATTCGCTTCCACAGTGGAAGGTGCTGGCTGTGGTTCCCAGTGCCGACGGTAACCCACTGGTCTGTTTATAATAGGCAGAGGAGTACCCCGACTTGGTGTTAGGTCGTGTATGTGTACTTGCTCGAAATGGGGTCCCGTTATTACCTGTGAAGGCAGTAACAGTAAAGCTCTTGTTTGGGCTAGTTGGTGCATTCCTGAACACATATGGCAGGGCTTGCGCCCGTCCACATGGCAGGGATTGCGCCCGTCTTGTGTACTTCCCTTCGTCCGTGTTTTTTCGCGCAGCCCTGCCATATGTGTTCAACCTGTGAAGGCCCCGGGGCGCACCTTGTCCGATAACAGTCCTGATGAAATGGTCGAGTATCATCCGCTGCTGTGGAAACTAGAAAATTGCTTCCGCATCGGTAAAATAGGTACAAGCATGCTTCCGGCCAGTTGCGCGGCACAATGAAGTTTCAAGTCGCTTGGGAGGACACCCACCCCGTGGAAAATTGGCGGCATAAAACCGCAAGACCTAATAATTAGGTCACCTCTTTTAGTGGGTTACAGAATCGAAAGTAGTTTGTTAGCGATCTCCGCTATAATTTCTCTCTCTATCTATTCTATCGCACTAATTTTGTATCAAAAGCTTTACGTACACCACGGTGTGTTGGACATGTTCATCTACCAGTTGTATGCAATAAATTCATGACAGACATTAATGGCAAAGTGTTTGAGAACGGTACTTATCTGGTGCATTAAAGGTTACTTTTTTTTCGCGCGAAGCAGACGTAACTCGTTGTGAAATGCCTGTGTGCTTTGAAGCGCTACTAAATGATTGAATGGAGGCGCGTCGCTTAGTGAATTGTGTTACAAGCCGGGCGTTGCTTCGTGAATTTAAATCGCAGGAATAAATCAGTGACAGAGAAGCTATTTCGAATGCATCGAACGAGTCGTGAAACGACGGCTTGTGCAATATCCCAGCATTGCCCCAGCAGCTTACTCTACACACACCTACGCATGCCCCGCTTACGTTGTGACGTAATACAAGCGCATAAGTTTGGGTGATTTATTGATCGATCAGCTTGGGTCATTATTATTCGATTTAACCTAACCCAACTCTTGCCATCAAATTCCCGAAGAAGCATCGTACGACTCCGGACAACTTTAAAAGAAAGGACAAATGAAACTACCCACATACAAACTGGGAGCATGCTTGAAATGTATGAAAAAGAAGGGAAAACGTTTTACCTTTTGAGAGTTGTCTTCCGATCGTAACGTAATGTTGCGTAGAAAGAGGAGAGCGTAAGTCTATGTGAAGGGGCATTATGCGGAACACGGGCCTTTCAGCATACGGCCTGCTCAACGCTATATCAGCACCGTATACACTTCACAAGTATGGAAATCCAACTCGGCTTTTTGTATGGAGCAGTAACACTTCCTTAGACACGGTAGGGATGGAAATAAGACGTGGTTGTCTACTGTGACTCCGACTGTCTGTTCTTAATGAGAGTGTGTCACAATGACAAAAAAAAGTAAGTAGACCTTGACTGAAACGAGGAACTGTCGCAGTCGGAACGCGTCGATAGGACAGAATAAACCAGTACATCTTTTCTGTAGCCTGTGCAGCACTGTTGCGAAAGCGTGCTGGTGACCATGATGACTAAAGAAGTGTAGGCTTACTTCGTGGGTTAGCCACGATTGGAAAAATGATTTTCATAACCGTGTGGATCACAACAACAAAACGGTCAAGTATGACAAATGAAAGAAGTTGTTACGCCCTGGTCTGCGCGATGTAAATAAGGCAATGAGATGCGTTTATAGAGTTCATAATTTCACTTAAATCTCAGCTCATCTTTTTTCTTAATAATTGACACAAAATGAGCTTTTGAAAGCAAATAGCGTTTTTTTCTTGTTTTTTTTTTCTCTTCGTATCCCTCGCTCTCACCCCATTCTTACTATCCTTTTTTGGCTTAAACAATTTTGTGGTCCAGTAAAGCGGGCCTTTCTCGAAGGCAGTGTGCCGGGTCGATCTTGCAGGTGGTGCAATCGAGTGCAATCGAATGTGGCAACGTTGTAAGCCGAACTTTATACTAATTCAGGACACACGTCTTTCGTGAGCATAGCCATCCAACATTTGTTCTAGCTAACGTCTCTTTTTCCTTCTCGTTCTCGCAACGTAGATCGACCGATGCTAAAAGCAATGAAACCTCAAAAGAGCCAAACGCCTCACCGCATTGGCAAATAAAGCTCTCCAGCAAGTGGGCACTTCAGAAACTTCATCAGAATCCCCGAGAAACTTTACGGAAAGCTGTCATTTGACTTCGGCAATTATTCTTTCTTGCTTATTACCCCAATCCCTCGCACATTTATCTCGCCCTCTATCCATGTTTTACTATCTTTGCTTTTTACGCAATTGGGCTCTTTGAAACCTAGGTTGTTGCTTCAGGATGCAGACAACAGCAAACTTAAAACTGGAAAGGGCCAGTGGAATCGGACGGCCTAATGAAACAGAGCATTCCGAGAGCCGTCGGTAGTGCTTGCGTACTGCGATTTCTGCCCGATGCTTTGAATGTCAAAATTAATAATAATAATCGTTGGGGTTTAACGTCCCGAAACCACTATATGATTATGAGGGACGCCGTAGTGGAGGGCTCCGGAAATTTCGACCACCTGGGGTTCTTTAACGCGCACCTAAATCTAAGCACACGGCGCTCTAGCATTTTCGCCTCCATCGAAAATGCGGCAGCCGCGGCCGGGATAAATGTCAAAATTATCATTGCTCGTAAAACTTTACTTCAGCGAATGACGGAATCCACGCATCGAGGCTTGTCTAGACTGCATCTCTGTTTGTCTGTTGTTTTTTTTTTTTCGCTTTATCGCGTGTGCCCCAGTTAATGCCGATGGTAGGCAGTGCACTTTTCTTATTCCCTCTTTCATCGTTTGCTTGTCTTGTTCATCGTGACATCCCCTCAGAGGCAACTATTGTAGCTGTCACGTGGTACGCACGAAGGACGAAAGTTGCATTACTTATGCATTCAGCAGCGTCTCAAACATGCCGAAAAACCGGGAGCACCATGTCTGGGGAGTCGCTACTAAAAACAAAGACCCGAGTAAAACAGAATGCTTCACTGCGCTTCCACCGGCAAATGGTATTCATCGCCTTCTTAACCTAGGAGTTCTGTTTTCTAGGCGTTTTTATGTGTGATTGCTGTGTCTAACATTTGCATAAATAGGAATTGCAAGTTTTGTGCTGCATGCCTTTCTTTTTCATTTGTGAGGCCGCCTTTCTTAGATCACGTCACTCACGATGGCGTACAAAGATCAGTGCAGTTTGTATCACCGAAGAAATTACGAAAGAGCGACTGGAGGCGATCTCTGTACGTCTCGAGGAGGAACACTCAAACAGAAGCGAGATCAAGGGGCGCTGACACTGCTCACACAAAAATCTTGCTCCTCTGCTGGTTAAGCGAACGCTAAGCCTACATCCTACCATCTTCGTTTCTTTTTGTAAGATAACTGATGATCACTGAAGAAAAAAAGTATTTTTGGAGTAAAGAACAAAATTCCTAATTCATAAAAGTATTTGACTAAAGTACAATGCACTCGGAATAGGTCTTTTTCGTTACTTTCTCGTTACCGAGGTACATTTTGTTGGGAAGGCTAAAAGGCGAGCGCATTCGGTGTAGGCGATATTAACGAGAGAGTGAGAGGTTGGCAAATGAAGGCAGGGGGTTCTCTACAAGAGAGTCGTTTTGTTCACGCCGACTAGTCAACAGTCCGAATTTCATCTGGCAGGAGTTTACCGACCAGTGCACTTAGAATGAGTGAAGGAGTGTTAAGCGTAGTGAGAGTAGAATAATCGCATGATATATTTTGTCTCGCTGCGGCAAACTTGTCTGCCTGTATCTAGGATCCAGTTTCCTTCGTGTGTGAGCGCATGAATTGAGCTCAAAGGGGTCCTGAACCCTTTTTCCGAGGAATCATCAAAACACCTCAGTATCGGGGTTTATTGCATCACTAATCGATTGCCGCAGAAGACTTCTCGAATCTGTCAAAAACGATCGGAGTTACAAGGGTTTGTCACGCTTCTCTTCTCTTTTGCCCCGAAGAGCGCATTGGCAGTTAAACATGGAGGGGCGGCACGGGAAAAAGAAGTTATGTCAGTGCGCGTCATGAACTCGAGCGCACGTGATTAAATGCGATGGCTCTTTCCCGTTGTGATTCCTGTGCTCGAGTGTGACTCACTGTGTAACGTTAGCAGACTACGGAGAGCGGCGCCCGCACGGGGCGGCACCCCGTGGTAAGAAGCGCATCTGATCCGAACTCCGTTCTTGCCACACAGAAGGCCTGGGTTCGATTCCCATTCGAACCTAAAGTTTTTATTACTTATTTATTTGCATCTACCTCGAATTTCCACTCACAGACAATGCTGATTTTTCGCTCTCAACCAACGACGCCGACACCGACACCGAAATTCCTACGAAACGAGCTCTTTAACGGTATCGCTTTAAAAGGAATTGGGCTTGCAGAGGCAAGGTTGTTCGGCCGTGTGCTCTTTTGCTACGCTTTTGGATTTTCCTTCCAAGCATGGGAAATACTGAGTACAAGATATCCTGATGTGTATTTAGGTTAAAGCGGAAACACTCCTCTCATGATACTTACAAGACACTAAAATACCTGAAAGGTATTTGCCATAGAGTTACTTGAGTAGAGTAGTTAAGACATGTAGAAGTCTGATGGCACTGTATAGTGGAACATCGTCGCTTAGGACGAACATCTATCTACAATTCAATAAAACATGAATATGACACTTGCACAACCTAGTGCGGAAGAAGCACTCGGCAGCGTAACCTAAAGGAGCGTATTACTGAAAATTACCGGAACTTTAACCTTGCAAGCCTTTATGCCATGAAACATTGCACTGGCGAAGAAAGATATGAAGAGAATGGGAAGAACACACAGCGCCAGACTTCAACTGCACTGTACAAGTGCAATGATTCTCAGTATTTACGAGAACCAACTAGCCCAGATGTCAACGCTTAGAGCCTTTATGCCAAATGCGGTCAAACGTCGTGGTTTAAATGTTGGATATACGTTTCCCCTTACGGCTACACAAAACTTTACAATGAACCAAATAATGCATTGCTCATTTACAGAAAAAAGAACGCACAGGGGTTGTAGAAAGTTCTATGAATCTCCAAAACTTTGAGGTTCCGTTATTATTATAAAATAGTTTTCTCAGAGGCATCGCATAGTCTTTCGAAACGCAACCTTCCCCCTCCTTTCTCCCTTACAGCAAATCACGTTCGCGTGTGCTTTGCGTACACTGTTAGAACAACAACTGAAAGAGTGCATTGATTTTGCATCATGATGATGGATGTCCGCATGACCTGGGGCCCCGTATTGCGATGCATCTCTGAGAGTGCAGCGGTGCCGCACGTTCAATCATACTCAGGTGACACTGCAGAGGGAGTCAGAAGTTTGTATTTTTTGTATTTATTTTCATTTGTTTGTTTGTTTGTTTGTTTGTTTTTGTTTTACCTATTTTGTTTATTTCAAAGCAGTGCGCCACGTCAATGTGGCGTGACGCGCAGTGCATGTTTTGAATCCAGTTATTCAACACAGAATAACCTATCACGGAGCTGAATGCTTTCAATCCTTGCTTTAAACAGTGTATCCCTAATATAAAATCGTGAACAACAGCGTGCTAACTGTGAGATGTCAAGCAACATCCAGTTACGCTGGTTTGATCAGTTTATTTTCATGAGAGCGCGCTAGGGCGCGTCCCGCAGTACCTCGTTAAAGGTATTTCAATCAATCAATCCAGGGTAAGAGAGAACTCAGTGCGTACTTGCTTGACGAACACTGCCACTCTCGTATGCAGATCAGATAATCTGCGTCCTGCATTTAGTGTTTGTGTGCGTTACTCGCGAAGTATGATGACTGAGAAAGTGGCAGGCACGTCGGTGCAGCCGGTGTCACGTTACAGGTTTTTGCAGTGTTGTTTTTTTGTGCGCCCACGTGACATTTTTAGTAAACACTTGCGCCACCGAGCTCCGGTGCGTATGTAAAACGCAAATGATCGGACTTAATGATGACCGTAACCCGTTGCAGCTTGCACTTTTCCTGTGGGTGCAGCCAGACAATCCCACACCTTCTCGGCGAGTGCACCCGCTTTAACTTCGAAATGGCAACCCTCTCAGCCGCTCTGGGCTACTAGACACTGACCCAATCCCAGAAAACCAAATTGTAGGGCACTGGCCTACCCGGACTTCAAAGCGATGCAGTCGACTGAGAAGAAAAAAAAAGAATAAGATTGCTTTCGCGTTCGAGTCCTCTTAGGCAAATGCATGAGAGACCGTATCACTTTTGACAGCGAAGCGGTTCGAGCTCGGCGTAAATTGTGTAGCCGCGCCCGAAAACCTTCATCATCATGAACGGGTATGTGCCGCAGAATTTGGGCAGATCCCACTACTCACCGCTACGGCGTGGCCTGTTATAACCCTGAGAACGAGTGCACAGAGAGAGAGAGAGAGAGAGAAGGAAACAAAAATATAAAGAAAGAAAAAGAGAAAAATTCTGGCCCAAAATTGTTCACGAGGCGGGATTCGAACTCCCGTACTCTTCATCCGAAGGCGAGCGTCATAACCACTCGGCTATCCAGGCACACTAGCAGAGCATAGCCTTGTATAGTATAGTGTAGCAAGAAGGTGGGAAAGGGAAGTGAGCGTGAGGAGAAGAGATGTGATAGTAAAGAGGAGGGAAAGGAGGAGGGGAGAGAGTAAAGCGTAGCACAGAAAGAATTTGAAAGAGAGAACTAAAGAAACACAGAAAGAAAAAAAGAGAGACAGAGAGAACATCAGCGAAAGAGAGATAAAGAAATAGAAAGATGAAACAAAAGATGAAAAGAAAGAGGAAGCAAGCATCGCGTCGTCTAGAGACCAGATACCGCACCACTTGGCCAAGCTGCGCATCCAAGCCGCGCCCACCAACGGAGACATTGCGCGCAGCCTCCGTTCTATAGTGCATCGGGAGTACAGAGCCTGGATGCGTACTCCCGAGGAGGAAGCCGCGCATCTCGAAGCTAGACGTGTCGGTCGACGGGGAGTACGAAAGGCGACGGTCCCGTGCTTCGCTGTCCCAAGATTTGCACAACTTAGTGCGAACTGCCTGCATTTTAGGGGCGAAGCATCTTAGGGTATCGGCTTGTCGGCGTGTTATGTCGTCCTCACGGTCCATCATCAACGGGTATGCGCCACAAACATGGGGTAAATCTCACTACTCGCCGCCGGTCCACTAAAAGTGAAGAAGGCAACAGTTAGCCCAACAAATAGCCGACGACGTATCAAGATTTAATTGCATTAATTAACACATATTCTTTAAATTCCTTCTCAAAATTGGTTTCAAATGCCAAGTTGTTTTTCCTGTAAAGCATACTGCGTAGCATATTGCGGTGCGTAACACGAAGACAACTTACGGCGAAATTGCTGCTAATGTGCAATGAGAAACAGAAGAAGAAGGACAAGAAGACCTTAGGGTAAGCTGCATTCCGACGCAGTTTTCTGACGACGTTAGCCGAGCTGAAACACCCTTCCCTACATGCCCGGTTTCAGCCTTGGCACTACTAGTGCCTCATCAAAGAGGTCTCTCAAAGAAATGTGGCAAATTACCTCGGTCAGCCCCTTCTTCCTCTTCTTCTTTTTCTTTTTCTTCTTCTTTCTCTTATTGCCCATTAGCAGCGATTTTGCTGTGAGAAACATCGGCACACACTTAATGCTTAGCCACCCCCCCCCCCCCATATTTCACGTTAGTAGAGCTGAAACATCCTTCCCTACATGCTTCGCCCCTCCCCAGTTTTTTGCCTTGAAATGTCCATCGCTTTTGCTCTTCGTATTTGGTGAGCTCTTCGGTTTCTAGCCGCATCAAACTCGACTGGTTTCGCCGTGCCTTCCTTTCCTAAGTTTCGCTGCACTACGTGTGCTGTGCTGTATTACGACCCACGTAAGCTACAGAGATGAGTCTTTTTTCTTGTGATATTTGCTGTGCACGCGGCCGCAAGTAACAACTTCGATTACGCAGTGTCCCAGCACGTGTCTGTACATGACGCGGACCAAAATTCATATAAAACTGGCATGTTTTGGATAATCTGTCGGCTTCGGTATCACTCACCGTCGTACATTCGGACGCCATTACAACGAGCACCTCTCTTGCAAAATAACTTTTATAACGCAGGATTTCTTACGTCCCCTCTATACTGAAAACTTTAGGGTGTGCGATCTTTACAACGAAATTGATCCGGTATAACGACGAACTTTGAAGGTTCATTGTACTTCTCTTTAAGTTCATTACAGTGTATTAACACTAATTTATTAACGCTTAGGACTCTCTCGCGTGTGTGTTTTATTTATTTTCTATTATTTGACTGAGCTGATTGATTCACTTGAGTTTAAGCGCATAACGGGGCATTAGGTTGCTGTTCGTTTTTCAAACATATATATTTACTCTCCATGTATGTTTACAAAATGTGCTTCATTGTCGAAAGGTTTTTCACTTCACTTGAGTTTAAGCGCATAACTCGGCTTTAGCTTGCTGTTCGTGTTTTAAACATATATATTTCCTCTCTAGGCGTGTTTACGAAATATGCTTCATTTCCAAGCGTTTTTCACTTCATCTTATCATTATTTGATCACTAGACGATTCATTATTTGTAGAGAAGCTGGCGGCACCATAATTGCTATCACTTAATATATCACCCAAGTGAATCACACGAGCTCAACTGTCGTCGATCACTTTCGCAGCTCAGTGACGGCGAGAGTAGCGCTCGTACTGCACCGTCTGTGACACGTTCAGTACATTGTTCCCTTAATTAGATGTACTCAGTGACGCTGCAGTTATATATTAGTAAATGACACAAAATTTGGCGTGAGGCGTAAATAATTAAAAAAAAAAAAACCAATCCTTTAGCGAGACCAATGGAGCCCGGATTGAACGTCCAAGCCACCGTTAGAAACGTCATCCAGATTTCCTGTTATTACGAAAAGTGCGCACTCTGTGTGAAAAAAAAGGAAAAAAAAGAAAAGAAAAAAGCGAGGTGCAAATGGGCTCCCAGCAGCTGGCCCGCCAGGTACGGGTAAAGCGAACCAGGATGTATTACTTCAGATGGAGCGGCTGTCTACATACTTTACAGAACCAGTACAACAGACACTGAATACGAAGTTTTAAAGTATCCTAAATATTGTTTGCATGCAGTGTATGGATGCTCCCTTTGTCCATTATTAAATCCTGCCAGATTATGCAGAACGGTAACGTGCAACACATGCAGGCTATCTTATGACTTTCGTAGATAGACTATTCATAGACGTTACACACATTCAAAAGTGTGCATCTAAGGCTACAAAAAGCGTTCACTTTTCAGGTGATTTTAACTCACGTTCCTCGGAATCAGTCTTAGGCAACATCAACCGGAACGCGTCGGTGTTTCAAAATAGTGACGCATTGTTATGCAATGTGCTGTTCAATCTTAAAGGCGCCGTTGCAACAAAAAGAAACGCCAGGCCTGCGCGGAAAGCGCAGCACAGTCACAACGAAAGCTGAAAGAGCGACATTTCTAGAGCCCGTTGTAAACACTCTTGGGGCTACTAATAAAAGTACACTAGCAACGTACCCACTACGCCAAAAATCATAATTTTTGTACAGTTGGGAAACACCCACCACGACATTATTCGTCATTCTGCGGAGAAGCGAGGTACCATCTGTAAGGCATTATGTGCACTTTGTTGATGCGACGGTTGAAGACGATCAAGAATTATGGCTGATCCCTTTGTAATGGGTCGGAAGCTTTAAACGACCCACTAGTTACGTAAATCGCATTGTGTGACGCCCGGTCGTTATTTAACTCTCCCACCACGCTTTATAACATAAGTTAACGTGAGAGAAGGAGAGAGAGAGAGAGAGAGAGAGAGATGGAATTAACTTTATTGAGGCGCTGAGGAAATGGATCATGGGAGCCTTATGGGCTTCCTTGGCAACCAATAGAAGTGCACTTGCGAGAAACCCACTACGCTATAAATCATCATAATTTTTGTGAAGTAGGGAAGCAGCCACTATGCAATTTTTCGTCATTTTGCGCAGAACCGTGGTACCTGCTAAACACCTGTAAGGCATTATGTGCACTTTGTTGATGCTGTGGCTAATGACGATGAAGAATTATGGCAGAGTCCTTTGTAATGGGCTAAAAGCATTCAACAACCCACTCGTTGCGCAATTCGCCTTGTGTGACGCCTGGTTACAGAAGTCGCCTTGTGCGACGCCAGGTTGTTATTTTACCCTTTTACCACACTACATTGCATATGTAAATGTGGTTCCTTCCCGACGTGAATTATGTATAGGGTCTTTTTGCAAAGCAGTTTCAAGTACCGGCATCGCTCTGAGGTACAATACTGGGATCCCACGCAGAGGGCCCAGGTGCGAACCTCGTTCCATCCTGGATATTTTTCTTATATCGTTTTTTTTTTCTTATTTCGCGTCATAATGGTTAGGGACACCGGCGGCGGCGGCGGCGTACAACTACAGCGCCAAAAGCGGTCCTTGTGATTTCATAACAGCTTTCGCTGTAAAAGTACGCGGCTAGTCTAGTGGCTTTGTGCATTCCCGGCAGTCGGCCTGCATAAACGTGTGAACAGTTTGCAGCCTCGTGTAAAGAAATACTTTCTGATTAAAAGCGTAATAACACCTTCCGCGCGTGCACGAAGGTAGTTAACCTTATGGGAACTTCACACCACATGGACCTGTCGACAGAGCAGTTCACGTGTATAAGCATAAAATAGAAAATTCAAGCAGTGCTAGCAGAGTCTATCGTTCTCAACGTTTAGGAGCAAACATGTAATCTTTTATTTTATGTTTTTAGTAGCAAGGCGTGTACTCCTGCGACACGCATGAAACTAAGGAACTAAAAGACACACAAGCGCTCGTGTGTCACATTCTATTCTCTTTTTTTGCGTCAATTGCTACTTTTAACTGTTTTCTTTTTTTTAACCGCTTCATCTCTGGTGTCAAAGTTCGTGTTGACCCGAGCGAGAGCCGTTAAGGAACGAGTGTTTGCCTTTAGCGCGCACTGCGATTTTTATCGCATAATCAAAGTTGCTTCTATCTGTTGTTTTATTTTGAGAGAGGCTACTTTGTTGCATACTACCACTCACCGCAGAAGCCTGCTCCCTATGCGTAAACAGCAGCGAGCGCTCTTCGTCAAAAAAAAAAAAAGCTTTAAAGTTGACTTTTGAGGCAAAGTGCCAACAGTCTCCACGCTACTCCCAAGAGCACTACGCTCTATTCATATATAAGTTCATTTGAAGAAGCGTTTCTATCGTAGTTACTTTTATAAGACGTGGCCCCTTTTTTTCTCGCTTCCTTGACAGCGTGCTCCTCTGCCTGCTGAACGCTTCCTTCGCAAAGCTGCGTACTGCGCTGCGAACACTGCGCAGTATATTCAGTCGCAGATCTGTCATTATAACATTTACCTAACATTACTTGTCGCTTTTCCTGTGGATCAGCGTAGCTTAGTCACTTCTGAATGCTACGCAGGATGTCCAATCATTCCGATAGCTGCGGCTTGTTAGATGCACTTTTGTTTGCATATTTGAGTCGCTTTTATTATGCAAGCATTGAACTTTGCCTATTGTGATTCACGTGTTGATATCCGAGCTCGAACTCTGACGTTGTGTGTCGGTTATTCCTTTTCCTGTGTAGGCTAGTATACCGGTTATTTAAACCAAATAAAATCACTGCATTTCTTCAGAAGTCCTTACTGTTTTCCTTCCTTTCCTGTGGTCGAACTTTTTACTTCATTTTCTTTTATCGTCGATGTAATGTCGCGAGAGAGGGAGCGGGAAGGGGGGGGGGGGGTAGGTCTTACAGGAAGTAAGTACAGTACTCGGCTCTGGTTCATGCTAGCTATCCTTTAATCCTCACTCCACGTCGTGTGAAATTGAGAGTACTTCCGCTCCCGTAGGTTCTGACACAGAGCCCCAGCAGCAGCGATGTTGTGACCGCGGCCTGTTTTCGCTCTTCCATGGCGAGCACGTCGCTGCTGCATTTGACCTCACGCATGTCTTCCTCTGTCTTTCTTCTTTTTTTTTCTTTATTCTTTTTCTTTCGCTGAAGCGTGTCGACGATAGCTGCGCCTGTCCCGTGTTTCCACTTGCTCCTCGCGAACGCGCGGCGTGTGCATGAAAAAACCTGCCACCACGCCCACCTGCCCAGTTTAGTGATTCCCGCTTTCCGTTTTTTTCTTTAGCTTCTTGATTTTTTTATCCCTTTCGAGCTCATTTGTCACGTAGTACTTTTACTTCTCCCACATTACTTGCTTCTTTTTCTTTTGCAAGTGTTGGACTTCTAACCTTCACCCCGCGCTACGTGAAACCTTTACCCGG
Organism: Rhipicephalus sanguineus; assembly: GCF_013339695.2. Classification (NCBI taxonomy): domain Eukaryota; kingdom Metazoa; phylum Arthropoda; class Arachnida; order Ixodida; family Ixodidae; genus Rhipicephalus; species Rhipicephalus sanguineus. Next base: position 95,390,992 of record NC_051180.1, on the reverse strand, counting down.
TGCACGTTTCATTAGAGCTGAGACCCAGACCCCGTATTGGTGACCGCTGCTACCCGGCTCTACGGGACGGCGCAATTTCGGTCGCCAACCGCGGGGCCCTGCTGTCGGCTGGTTTCTGTCCTGATTCGCTGTTAGTCTCTTCGTTTGCACCGCGTTTTGACTGGGAGTGGGCTTTTTGCCTCATCTTTATACTCTGCTTTCACCTGAAGGAATAACAATAATGGCTGCTTCGCTCTGTTGCTTGGATGTTATGACAGGTGCATTTCCAGTGGACCTTAGTTCACTTAAACACACGTGCTTCGCTGGAAATGTGAGAACAAGAGAACTAAAAGGAAAGGAATGTATTCATGTGAGATATCGACGCCGCAAACTTCTCTTTTACGTGTGCCATATATGCTCTTCACGTAAGAGATGGTATAAATGTCGCAGTCGCGCTAGTCCCGCCCTATGTGCCAGGAACATAGGGCGATGCATAAGCGTAACATCCTTCTCGTCTCGAGGTTCGTCTGAATTATTCGGAGAAGCCAGACATTTCCCATTCACACACAAAAACCCGATTGCATCAAACTCGCACGCTTTCTTTCTTTTTGTTTCTTTTTTTTTTGCGAACGAAGCGATACGGTGGAGATAAAGCGCAGAAAGGAATAAAGTCGTCCTCTGGTCTCTTCTCGCGAATTGCCTCGCGAGCGATCAGCATACTAATTAATCCCAGCTTTGAAGCCACGGACGCTGGATTCCCGGCGCCACCCCCGCGTTTTGGGGGGCCTAGGAAAAGGTTCAATGACCCGCATCGCGAAGGAACACGGGAGATGCAGAACCGTTTCGGCACGGAGCAAGCGACAGAGAGAAAGAGAGAGAGAAACGGAACAGGGTGCAATGCACCTCCGTTAAGATCACGCAATTGAGCGCACGCTCGCCGGATTACGTGCCGTTCGGGTCGGCTAAGCCATTCCCTAATTTGTGTGCGTAGCCGGGAGAACCTTCCGGCCGGGTCGTTGGTGGTCGCCGGTTTCCTCAGCAAGCGGGGGTGGATAACCGTGCAGCCAATAAGTTCCAGGAGACGACAGCAATAGGCCCGCGCTCTTGACATGGCCTCGGAAGGCGCATGTGACTTACCACCGCACCGCCGCCGCTCTTATACGCCCTTTTATTTATTTTGTTCCCCCCACTTTGGGGGCGCTGCGTGACTTACGGCTTCGAGGCCTGTAATTCTCGTTCGTCCAGTCATTACGGCTCGTTATTAGCGAACAAAGCCTGGCAGATTGGGTTGGTCGGATGCATAATTAAATGACGTGCGGAATGCGAATGCAGGCACCGGCTCGAAACGGACTCGGGAAGCGTGCGTTGAGATTGTGCTGGATCTGGAAATCTCGTCTAACGGAATGGGGGAAAAAAGATGGTCGAAGTGAAGGGTATACGTGAAAGAAAAACTGTGTGTAGTAAAGACACTACAGAGGCAATGACAAATACACAGAAATAAGTTCGCGACGTTATCGATCTCACAATGTATCGAACAGCGAAAGCGCGCGTACCGGCCTGCGTCTTCGATTTCGAGCACCGTTTCTATTTCTTTCTTTCTTTCTTTCTTTCTTTCTTTCTTTCTTTCTTTCTTTCTTTCTTTCTTTCTTTCTTTCTTTCTTTCTTTCTTTCTTTCTTTCTTTCTTTCTTTCTTTCTTTCTTTCTTTCTTTCTTCGGACGTAGGAAAGAGACGTTCGCTACAGTCACCAAACGGCTACAATTTAGAAAGAAATGAGCCACGCATGACACATTTCATAGTACACTTCGACCGGCTGGAGGTCATACGAACATTTTTTTGTTGTTGTTTGTTTTCGTATTCGTCATCATTCCTTCCACGAGAAGCGGGCGCACGGACAAACGAACGTTTCTGCATAAGTAAAACGTCCGCTCGCGGTTCGTGAAGCAAGCGTCAGGCCGTCGGGCCTCCTCCAGCGTCGAACACACAAGACAAATCCTGATTGACCGATGTCACGGCGCTCCTTCGTGTGCAGAGCACATTAAGAAACGGTTCGACCGCAGTCCTTTCGTTTGGAAATATAATAATGTATATATATTCTTCGTTGGACTGCTTTCGCAAGAGCGATTCCTTCAACGGCAAAAACGTAGTTCCCCGGTCACTTCTGCGCATTTCCGTTTTTTTACAGTGTTAAGCTGTATATGCCTAGGCAACACGGATGTCCGTAGGCAGGCAGTCCCTAGCGCAGGTATGGGCTACATAAATTAGACACGACCTAATACCTGCCACTGATCTACTGAAGTTTCGCGAAACGGAGAATGAGGCAAAAATACGCATGCTGCTCAAATGGTTCCTCGAGATTGTGCCCGAAACGCCAAGCGCAAGCGGCAAGCCACACAAGACGACGCATGTCGCGGCAAAATTACGCATGTTGGTCAAATGGAAAAATTTGAAGGAGCATACGCTACATTCAAAAGGAACTTTTTATGTACCTTTCATGAAAATTCTGTGCCTTTCGGATACCTTTCATCAAATTTCACTCTCATCTCTGTGCCGTATCCTACACAGCTTGGCTGATGACCCACCCTTACTGAGTGGAATGGCTCGGGGATCAATCCAGTGACAAAGACAGGGGACGCCCGTTTCAGCTTCGGCGTTTTTTTTTTTCCTGCACACTTTCTTCGTCTATATGGCTTGTTTCGATGTCTTAGCACAGAAAAAAAAAGAGAAAAGAAATTACACCATATTCTGTTTGTAAAGACTGGGACGTTTTCACAACCTTTTTAAAATGCTACTAGCTGCATGACAGAAATAAGTGTTTTTTTTTATATAAACTGCATGTGACATGCAACCCGTCTTTCAGATAAAAGCAATGATACATTCCCATGGATACCCCGCAATGTAATTGAAAGAGGTACTGCGTGGAACGAAATGTTAACAAGTTCGTCACCCCACACATAAGGAACTTCCAGAATAACCAATGCATCTTTGTTCAATATATGAAGAAACCAGCCTTCCTGCTATGTTCATTCGCAAGTTCGCCTACTCAACGATGCAAATTGATACAATGATACCAACTTCTTATCGCTTCGTCATCAATTTACGGTTGTCAACAATTGTCCTTCTTCTGTTTCTGATGTCACGTCTGGTGTACCACAGGGGAGCGCCTTGGGGCCTTTACCTTTCGAAATATTTATTAACGATTTATCCTCAAACATTATCGATGATTTTTGCGCAAACTTTACAAAAAGTGACTGGGAACAGAGAAAGACCACACAAACGGCACATAGTTAGCGCAAACTAACAACTGTTTATTAGAACTATGGAATTAAATATATACCTGGAAAAATATAACTATGGAATGAAATATAAACTTTTTGTAAAGTTTGCGCAAAAACCATCGATAATGTTTAACCAACTAGCCCACTGCCAAGTTTTTCTCAAGTTATCCTCAAACGTTACCTCCTCTCGCATTGCGTCTATATACCGACGATTGCGTTGTTAGTCGAGCAAATATTTCTATTAAAGATCACTCCAACCTGCAGCATGACCATCAAGCTATTACTGATTTCTGCAATTGTGGAAAATATCTCTTAAGCCCTAGTTACAAACAGCGCGAAGTAAACACGGACAAGAAAGTACACAGGACAGGACTAGCGCTAGTCCTGTGTACATTCTTGTCCGTGTCTACTTCGCGCTGTTTTTAACTATGAATACGTACCAACTGGCTCGCATGCACTCGCTTTTAAGTCTCCTAAACCCTTCTAAATGTAAAATTGTATCTTTCTCACCTAAGGGCACTAATTTCACATTTACACAATGCTTAAGTAACACTATTTTTTCACGTGCTACTACCTACAAGTACCTCGGCGTGATCCTCACCACTAACCTGTCCATGGTCCCCGCATATTACCACAATATCGGCAATGAACGGGCCGATCAAGCTGCCCGTTCAGCCCATACAGAGGACCGCGACCTGTCGATACCTCTTTCTAGGACAGACGCTGCTCGGAAGCTCCGCATGCTCGCTCGCCAATGCACCATGTCAAATTGGAATGAGCCACATTTCATGCATGCACGACTACACACCTTTGATCCAACGTTAAGCCTTCGACTGCCATCAAGACTTCGCCGAGGTGACGCTACCGTTCTCTGTAGATTATGGCTGGGCGTCGCGTTTACCCATGCGTATGCATTTCGCATAGGGATGGCCGACTCCACCGCCTGTGAACACTGCGGCGACGAAGAAACAATTCGGCATGTTCTGTGTGACTGTCCGAAGTATAGAACACAGAGACAATCTCTTTGCCATGCTCTCAACAAGATAGACGACCAGCCTCTATCAGAAGAAAGACTTTTACGCCATCGTCCGGACATAACGTCGCAGAAGAAGGCTTTACAAGCACTACTCGCCTTCCTGCGATCCACTGGCCTGTCAGAGCGCCTCTGAGCGGAACGCTCTTGTGTGTGTGTGGATGTGATTGTTTTTTTTTTGTTTTCTTTCTTATTATTTATTTTCTCTCTCTCGCTTTCAACCCCCTATTCCCCAACCCCAGTGCAGGGTAGCATACCGGATGCAAACTTCTGGTTAACATCCCTGCCTTCCTCTGCTCTTCCTCTTCTCTCTCTGCGCTACTGCATCTAAAACGCTTGGTTTTCTGAAGCGCAACTTGCGAAGTTCATCTGCTGACGTGCGCAAATTAGCGTACCTGATGTTTGTACGTCCGAAATTACAATTTTCGTCCGCTGTGCGGTCACCTTACCAAGAATATTTAATATGTGTGCTAGAATGCGTACAGAACAGAGCTACCCGGTATATAGCTCGGAATCGTGATCGGAACTTCAGTATAGCGCAGATTAAGCTCGATATTTCAATAAAGCCACTAGACATGCGTCGCAAAGTTGATCTGTCTACTTCACAAATATGTGCATTCCGATAAACCGTACTTATTGCCCCATGAAATGGATATGGGCCGGGCACGTAGCACGTCGGCAGGATAACCGGTGGTCATTAAGGGTAACTGACTGGATTCCAAGAGATGGCAAACGCGTGAGGGGGAGACAAAAAATTAGGTGGGTAGATGAGATTAAGAAGTTTGTAGGCATAACGTGGCACCAGAAAGCACAGGACCGGGTTGATTGGCGGAACATGGGAGAGGCCTTTGCCCTGCAGTGGGCGTAAACAGGCTGACGATGACGATGATTGCCCCTTGAAACACCCTCCCGTACGTCCTCAAGATTACATAATCATCTCAGTTTCAAGCTCATTTTTGGCAAAACTACTGCTTTAAATTCATTCGCCCTACCACGTGCCATCTCATACCGGAATCGTCTTCCCGATGACATCGTCTCGAAAAGCGATTGAAAAACGTTTCGTAAACATCTAAGCACAATTTTTACTCAATTTGTTTTGTTTTGTTTGCTGTTACGCGAACGCATTATTTACGTTAATTTTGTTCAGCCACTGTGCAGTTGTGTTAGATTTTTCTTTTTTTGTTGCTTCCATTGCTCTACATTGCTCATTGTTACAATGCCCCCCCTTACTCAATGCCCGACAGGGCCTGTAAGGTGTTTCTTAAATGAAATAAAAAAATGATACAAATCATATTGTCAAATGATTATCAGGCTTTTTATTTTGTTATTATATTTATTTGGCCACTACGTACGTGCAACTGTCTGTACACCATCGCGACACAAAAAATATAAAGCTCTTATGTTTACTTAGACATTCGTCATATTGCGTGCGTGTGACTGTTTTCAGTATCTTTTAACAGCGTAGCTATTAAAGCTTTTCGTTGCGCCGGGTAGTGCGAAAAATAAATTATCATAATGAACCGGCACGCACTCGGTTCGTCCTCTTTTTTTTTATTGAAATGATGAAATAGGAGAGGTTGGTGCCATTATAGTGGGCACCGGCTACTCCTTCTCGCTTAGAAGACAAAATATGTAGTAACGAAATTAATAAGGGCACAAAATGCAATACAGTAGAACACATGATATGAAAATACGCACAGCCGTGACATCACATGGCAGTTCATATACGTCTAATAGGTTCATATGTACACAAGTGTTGTATGACAAGTTCAAATGGGATAAGTCAGTTCACCTGTATACGTTCAAACTCAAATATTCTGTGTTGCTTGACATACACAGGAAAACACACTGACACAAATGATGACACATAAAATCAAACGCACTATCACAAACATAACACAATTCCTTCAGCTGTTCATCTTCTGCTTCGCTCCCGCAACACGTGCGCCGATTTGTCCGGCCATGGAATGCAATAACTATGATGGGCGAGTCTCTTACGGGACTAAAAATCACACAGCATCACGTACCGTGGCCGGTTTGGAAAGGCACGTGCGTGTTCCTCCTCTCCTAGTCAGCCTGGCTGCCACTGGTCAGGCCGTTGTTCCAAGGAGGACTTACGGGTCAAACATGAGGGCCGCCTCGGATTTGTAAGACCCCCTTGGAGATAATTAAGTCGCATTAAGACTCGTATGAAGGGCTGCCCATCCTCGACACGCCGTCGTCTTCTTTCTGTATCCGTTATGCGGCAAACACTCAAAGAACATATAGATTGAAGAATACAGTTACCTTGAATCAATACGTTAGCTGTAGGAATATGAAGAAAAAGTCAACAAAAGAACAGTGTTACCCTTATACAATGCTTCCCGCTAATGCCAATTAGATACGCAGAAGAAATCGCAAGCTGAACCAGAGCAACCACGGTGGCTTTTCTAGGTATCATATTTTGGGAGTTCCTTCAGTGTCTTGGCTCCAAAGACAAGTTCACGTGCACATGTTCCATTAGAGTACACATGTTCCATTAGAGGAGCGCCGCTCCTAGATAGAAATGGCCACTGCATATGAGCGATAATCGGCAGCAAGCCTTAAAAATCACGACGTCATTTTTAGTCGGGTGGTGACGCTTAGATCAACTTGGTCGAGTGAAGGACGAACGTCAAGTTGAGGCTCGTTTGAGAATACGGGGGTTAGTCGTTCACCTTTTTGTCTAAACACCGGCAGCCATATTATTTGTACGTCACTTTAAATCGCCTCCCTGCCCCGTAGGCACTAGCGTATGTGTCTAATTTTTAAGACGAAAGCCTTTAAAAGGCCCCTAAACCACCCATAGGTCGAAATTTAGTTTTGGCGTTGCAGTTGTGCACGAGTTTACAGCGAGAGAGTGATTCGTGAAAGAAATGAAAAGGGGGCGCTATTTTCTGCCTCCCGTCGCGGGGGCACGGCTCAGCGCCCTTAGGAATGGGGAAGGGGAAGTAAAGATGATAGAAGAAAGGAAGATAGAAGGAGTGATTAGCGTGGCAAGTGTGTCTTGTCCACGAAGGCGGGAGCACGAAGCCAAAGGGCTCGTCTATAAGGCGGCGAGGTCCGCAGAAGCCGCAAACTCGAGGAAGGCTCGCAGGGCTTGCAGCTTTGAACGTGCAGGAAAGAGAAAGTCCTCCACCGTTGTGGCAGGGAGCCCGAGCAGGCGATAGCGGCGCACCATCAAGCGTCGTTCAGCGGCCAGGGCAGGGCAGGCGCATATTATATGGTCCAAAGTTTCGTCGTCACCGCATCTGCGGCACGCAGGCGATGAGCAGCGACCCTTGGAAAACATGCGTGCCGCAGGCCAAGCACTGCCGGTCCGCAGGCGAAGCAGTAGCCACCGCTCGCGTCTCTCCAGGCCGGTCTCTGGTAGGGGTGGCGGTGGTTTGCCGCTTGCCACGCGCGTGTCAGGGTGGGCCGCTGGAAGCAGCTGCCGCAGTCGTTGCCGGGAGTAGTCCGACAGGGCTATCGCCTTGGTGACTGGGGTGTCGCCGTGGTGTGCTGCCTTAGCGGCGGCGTCGGCCTCCTCGTTACCGGCTATCCAACGTGCGAGGGAAGCCAGTGAAGGGACAGACGCACACCGCTAGTTTTGATGGCGGTTAGCTTGGCGTGCAGTAACGCCACGGTAATGCCGGCTTGGTCTGGCTGCAGCAGCGCTTGTAGGGCTGGCCGGGAGTCGCACAGGATCGCCACGGGCAGCTGGGGTGGCATAGCAGCGAGGTGTAGTCAGCTGCCAAGTGAAGGCCAGCCAATTCTGCTGCAGTGGAGCTGGCGTGGAAGGGAAGGCGACACCGGATGGTCGTCCCAGTCGTTGGTATGACACAGGCAGCCGCGGCCGAGCGGGGGAGTTTACAGTGAACGCTGGCTGAGTTGCACGCGCTTTCTCGTTTCGCTCTTTCCTTCACTAGGCTGCGTTTGTCGGCTCGTCTATTCACCTCTCCGAGTGCCCTTCCTCAGCGTCTCAGAGTCCGAGGTGGAAACGCAAGAAGCGCGCGCATCTGCTAGCAGAAAACAGGCTCTTCTTCGCCCACTGACAGCGTCTCTTGCTCGCGACGTCACCTAATTATACAGGTGACGTCACGGCGGCTGTTGTCGACAGAGAAAAGGCACGGAGAGGAGCAGGCGAGCAGTCTGTTGGTGGTTTAGTGGCCCTTTAACATAGAGTTTCCTACAATACTTACTAGAGGGAACTCTGGCGCTAGTGTCTATGGGAGCTGCAATGCATCACGCTTCAGCCAGCATGGGAATCATGGGTAGTACACGGATTTGTCTAAACTTCATTCTTTCGGCTCCGTTTGGCTCCGCGTCGCCTGCATCCGCTTTGTCGCAAAACGAAGTTCAGCAAAAATCAGCAGTTTCACTTCACCACTTTAACTTCTTTAGGCTCACCGATTCAATTCGGGTCACGAAGTTCACAACGATCCATTCTTTTATCCGAAAGAAAACCAAAACATAGCAATAAACAAAGCCACAAGTGCGTTCGAAGCCCACAAGCACGAAGACTAGGCAAATCCGTGTACTACCCATCATTCCCATGGTGGCTGAACGATCGCAGCGCCAGAGTTCCCTCTAGGTCAGTTTAGGAAACTCTATGCCCTTTAACGTCTCATACTTGCGTCCGTCCGTCCGTCCGTCCGTCCGTCCGTCCTTGCCCTGGCACGGTGCCAGCTATGACCTCTCCCCCTCACACTCTCTCAGCAATCATGTGATGGCACAGCGGTGCATAGCAAAAATTACGCGTTGCTCCTTCCAACGCGCGTTCCGCAACTGTTGCGCAACGCGGTGGCGCCGTCCAGCGGAGGCGTTCGTCCGTCCGCGCGAAATAGTTGCTCGTTGTTCCTTCCAACGCGCGTTGTACAACTGTTGCGCAACGTGGCGGCGGCGCCTGTCGGCGGCGTCCATCCGTCAAGGCGAAACAGTTGCGCGTTGCTTCTTCCAACGCGACGGCGGCGTCCAGCGGCGCCGTCCGTCAAAGCGAAACAGTTGCGCGTTTTTGCTTCCACAGCGGGTTGCGCAACTGTTGCGCAACGCGGGGGCGGTGTCCGTCAAGGCGCAGCAGTTGCGCGTTGCTCCTTCCAAACGCGGGGGCGGCGTCCAGCGGAGGCGTCCAGTAACGGCGTCCGTCGGCGGAGTCGAATGGCCTCGTGCTTTCGCCGAAAACACTTTGGAATTTGCAAAGTCTCCTTAAATTTTAAGTGCAGTGCACTTATAGACCTAAGGCGAACAGCGTCCATCCGTGGTCACGCAATTCCAAGTGAAACAGCCGCGAGCTTCGCCGCTAGGCCGAGAGAGGGCTGAGAGGGCGCCACCATCCCATCATCGGAATGTTTCTGAGGGATTCGCCGCTTGGGACGCCCCCACAAGCCTACATGAAGCCTTGGGTTTCAGGGACAACAATGGGAAGCTGAACAAGCCCGCGATAGAAATAAGTAAGAGACGGCTAGAGCATCGGTGGCAGAAAGGACAAAAATAAATAGTGGGAGAAGTAAGGACATTCTGCCATTAGGGGCAGAGAATTGGACTGTAAATTTGTTTTTCTCTATAGTAACATTGATTTAATCGTAGTAGACAAGGCATTACACCAACCTAAAAAATATGTTTTCCTTGTTTTATTTGTTTACTTATTTATTTATTTATTTATTTATTTATTTATTTATTTATTTATTTATTTATTTAGTCGAGCCTGGTGGCACGCATATCACCGCCCCATTAGCCACCATAGCCCCGTTATAAAGGGGACGCTCATAGCATACATCCATTCAATAGGAAGACGCCGGCTGGGGAGGGTCTTTCCCGCCATGGACGCTACTGAGTAGGCTTGCCTAGAACGACAACGTGCGCTCGCCCGAGAACAGCAGTGCCGACGAGGAGCGGACTTCACCGTCAGGACTAGAGGTGTGCGCCGCCGCGCCGCGCCGCGCCGCCGCCGCCGAAGTCCCAAGAGAGATGACGCCGCCGCCGCCGCCGCGCAATAATTGCGGCGCGCCGCCGTTAGTCTTTTCTTTTAATGCAAATGGGGAATCTGGAAATAAAATACAGCACTTTGCCGGAGGAGCTCTTGTCGATGTGTCCATGTGCATTTCAGCGGCCGCTGAATAGCGGAAGCTCGGCGAGAAGCGTGCCCCCTGTTTCCGGTTCTTTTTCTGCAACACCATCATGACATCACGAAACTTTCAAACACTCTCGACACAAATGATGGGGACGGAATGCGCTTCAATGCAATGAACGCAGACCTCACAGATCCGATTTTCGGTGCACATGTCTTTTGACCATGTTACCCGTCTAACGCAGCTGTAAGGTCGGTACGCATTCCCTGCATCGTTATCAAACATCTGGGACACATTCATATGCAAATTCAGACTTGAAACGTTCCTGTTTCTGTGCATTCTGTCCATTCTCTTACGCTAGGAATCTGCTGGCGGGTTCAGTGCGGCGACGTGGTCGAGAGCGAGGTGACATCACGGCTCATCGCTTTTTCGAATCACTGAATGCGCTCTGCCGAAATGGACGGTGAACACCTCCAATGAATGAAAGCATCGAGAATAGCTCCCCAGAAGTTGTAGTATCTTTTTCTTCTCCAGAAATATCACGAGTATTGCCTGGCCTTAACGCTATCGCGTCCTCCAGCCTTAAAGGAGTACTGACACGAATATTAAAAATTTTCCCATTGTTGCTCTAAATAAAACTACTGGTGTCGAGAAACCTAAAACGAGTGTAGTGGTGCCTGGGAATGGATCGTATATATTTTAATTACCGCTACATTAAAAAGACACTTTCGGTTTCGATATCGAGGGGGCGGCTTCTCAGTGACGTTTCGTGTCAGTATGACGTAACGGGGATACAGAAACTCGCGATGTACTAGAGGCAAATCCGTCATCTGCTCGTGGTGCACATAAATAACGAGAGTGAACTGTCTTCCAGTGAGCCTGACAGTGATTTCTGCGATTTAGGCTGCATGCAGGACGCAGAGCTCGCAAACTCGGGGGAACTGTCTTGACTCGTCGGGATAATGTCCATTGCAGTGGGGCTGGCTTGCAGATGCTCAGAGACGAAAACTTCACAGTCAAATTAAAATATTTTATACGTGTTCTCCGACACCGGTGTGTGGACAGCGTTGACACTGCATACCAAGGAAACGGAAAATGTCCTTTTTGCGATGTCTCAAAATCGTGTCAGTACTCCTTTAAAGGGCGACGACCCAACTCGCTGGATAGCATATTCTTGGAGTCCTGGACCTAGTCCACTGTGCATACATAAATAAAATAGATAAGCCGTTCCGTTGTACAGAGAGCCTTACTGATCATACCGAGCATTAGATCGTGATCGTGTGGCGGGGTCCGCAGTTAGTGCTGCTATTGAGCTGCATGAGGCTTCATCGAAGAAAGCGATCTTCATACCGCGAGGAAGCACAACCGGCGTGGCGGAACAGTTGAGCGCCCACAATGTTGCGACTCCTTTCGCCATGCACACGACAGAACAGGGCACAAGTAAATTCTTTTTAGCACAGTTTATGCTGAGAGGCCCAACTACAAGGTCAACACAAGCAGCATCAACAGCACTTGAAGAGACACGAACAGGTGTCAGGCACCAAGATGGTGCTACCACTTCATCGATCACACTGAGTGTGTTCCTGTCTTCGCCACGTGAACTTTGTTCAGAAAGTGCCGGTATAAATAACTGGTTTAACGATATTTCGCCACTACAACAGTCGACGGAAGCGCCGCATTGCTCAAGAAAATCGATACCAAGAATCACATCGTGCGAACAACGAGGAAGAACCAGGAATTCCGACGCAAACACTTTTCCAGCCAACAAAACACTCACAGCACAAACACCGAGGGGATGAAGCCACTCGCCGCCTACTCCACGAAAGGTAATGGCGTCGGTCCAAGAAAACATAACTTTGTGGCCTAGCCGATTTTTGAAGGCGAGGCTCATCACAGACACAGTCGCCCCAGTATCAACTAAAGCCATCGTCGGTATTCCGTCAATCAACACATTCACTTTGTTTTTTAACATCACAACAGGCAGAGGTATATCTTGCAAAGACCGTCCGGCGACCTCACCCCCATCGGCCGCGGATGCTAGTTTCCCGGCGGCGGAGGGGACGTACGACGCCGAGGGGACGGCGAGCGACGGGGAAGGTTGGATGGTGGTGGCAAACTCCGCTCAGAGGCTGGGGAATCGCTGCGTCTGGTCTCGTGCGAGAAACGGTCCCTCGGAAACAAGTCGGTCGTCCGCAGGTCATATGATGTACCGGTTCCTGGTGGCGAAAACATGGGTGGTGTCCTTCGTGATGGGAGGCGTTGACGACAATACCGAGCTATGTGTCCTGTGGAACCGCAGTTGTAGCACACGGGAGGGTCGCGGCTCATGCTGTGTTCGTCGAAACAAATCCTAGGCCGCTGCGGACGAGGAGCAAGTTCGTTATCATGCGGGTAACGGGTCTCTGCAGCTCGCTGGAATCCGTTATATCGGTCGTAAGCCGCATCATGGTAATAGGGTCGGTGCTGTACTTGTGTCAGCGGGACGTAGTCAGGTACAGGGTCTCGAGTATAAAAACGCGGCTGTTCTCGTTGGGCTCGAGCGTGATAGGAAGGGCCTCTATCGCAGAGACGTGGCTGTTGTCGAGGCGTGAGATCGTACTCCTCAATACCCTTCGCCGCTTGATGCGAGGAGGACGCAACGTGTGGCTCGAACTCTAGTGGCAGGTGGGAGTGATGACTGCTTGGTTGTGCCACTTGCGCGTACAGGTTGAGTTCCTCACGGACTATTTGCCTGATCGTTGATGCGAGATCGAGTGGCTGGTTGTTCTCTATGCTTGCAACTGTCGCCACATTGGCTAGCCTGCCAAACTTCGGCGTGATGCGCGTCGTCTTGAGTTGTTCAAAAGTGCGACAGTGCCGAATGACATCGTCGACGGAAGTCAGGGTGTCTTTTGCGATGAGGAAACTGTAAACGTCCTCGGCGATTCCTTTTAGAATGTGTCCAACTTTGTCTTCTTCAGTCATTCCAGAGTCCACCATCCTACACAGTTTTATGACTTCCTCAATGTAAGTCATGCAGGTTTCGCCTGGCACTTGTGCGCGTTGCATGAGCGTCTGTTCTGCTCTCTTCTTTTTCGTCGTGGAGTCACCGAAACGCTCTTTGATTTTAGAAACAAATCTGTCCCACGTCGTTAACTTTTCGTCGTGATTCTCATACCATACTAACGCAGTGTCTGTTAGGAAGAACACGACGTTCTAAAGCTGGGAAGCGACATCCCACTTGTTGGCGGCACTCACCCGTTTGTAATAGATGAGCCAAGCCTCGACGTCTTCATACGGCCTTTCCGGCGAAGGGACGGGCATCTCGCAGCTGTGGAGCAGAACTGGTCGGCGTAGAAGTTGAGGGGGGCTGTGGTCCGTCGGTGTTGTGGAACATGTCCAGCCCAGATGGGTTCGGTGGGAGTCCAGCAAGGTGACGGCTCCGTCGAAGAAATTGCGGTTCAACCTCCGTTTTAGGGTGTCGAGTACCCCGCACCTCCACCACAACTGTTACAGCGAGTTGTGATTAGAGGGTTTTATTTACAGGAGATGGATGGTGGTGGTAGCGCGCTGCGGCCTTGCAAAAACCCTACGTTCTCCTCTTCTTCTCTTTCTCTTCTCTGTCTTTCGCATGACCGTTACATTATATATATCTCGGTGTGTTAGTACACTTTTTCCTTTCATTATTACTCGAGTAAATCGATAAATAAATACAGAAGTAAAGAGAATGGCAAACTTAGAATATACCTGAGCTAATTGGTACGTATTCACATTAAGAAGACATGACGTGGAAACACGGACATAAGAGAAAAGTCGAGAGAGTGAACATCTATCTCTCACGTAGACCACTACTCGCTCTTGATTGATAGGTATGGCCTCTTACGTGGGGATGCGCAGATAAATATTTGCGTCTACCTTCGGTTCCGCCGGTGTGTGATTTTTCAGTTGTTAGCGGCGTTTCTGGTGTCTTGACTACTCTCCTGTGTCCGTGTTTGCACGCCCTGTTTTTATAAAGGGCCCTTAAAGAGCCTCTGGAAATAAAAGAAAAAACAAAACCACGAGCGCGTTATTCTCTCTTGGCGTTCCTTGTCTTTTGGTGCACTTCGTGATGCCAGAACAGTGATTCACGTGACATCATCAGGGTACATACTCTCGGCTGCTCCATAAACGAGAAATAAGTTGTGAATTGTCTCCGACACTGCTTTGCTATGCAGCCGCCCATCCACTCTTGCTTCTCTCGCACGACTATCGTGCGCGATTAACTGATTTCGCTCCATTTTGTGCGTTTGCGACGGCGCATGCAGAGATAACAAACACACTGCAGCCGACAAGCGCGAAATCCTGATGGGTTCAACGCATAGTACTGACATTGTACGCGTGCTTTATGAAGAAATAAGTGGCGAGGAGATGTCCTCTGTAAGAAGGGTATTGAAGGCGAGAGCGATGCAAATGGAAAGGGCTCCGGATTATATGATTCTTCCAACGGACGAACTCTTCACGGCGGAGACGATGCAGATTTCCAGGAAAAGGGCGAGCCCGCTTCGACGGTTTTTTGTATATTTTTTACTGCGTTAGCAATTTTATGGACACTCAGGACAGGCTTTCACCGTCGCCGTCATGTTCCGTATAAACTCTAAATCGATAACATCGTTCCGCGGATTGTATGTTCTACCCGCGAGTAAAAAGCTCGCGAGCGTTGGCGAGGAACATGGCTAAAGCAGGGATGAAACAAGCTGGCCATCTCCGCCACACGGAATAACATCAACCCGCGTGCGAGGCCTGCCGTCGATTGCTCCTCAAGCAGAAGGAAACGCCCCGCCCGTCATTTGCTGGGAGAAGGAGTAGGATGGGATGTCTGCGGAGAGGGACTGCGTAACTCTAGCATCAACTGTGAACTTTGACTATAAGGGCGCGGTCGAGAGCGCTGGCACGCACGCTATTTCGGCAGACATTTCCCAGCGAACGGCTCGTATACCTTCTATGCCCTGTGAGCGCTGTGGCCTCACTGCTTCGCGCTCGGACCTCTGATACGACAAATTGACCAAAAAGCGCTTCTTTCCCGGGAGCGGCCGTATTGCCATACACCAGCGTTTTGTAGAGTTAAGTGAGATCGGATCAAAAAGAGTTAGCTGCTAGCCCTCGTTCACGTAACATTACGGCATGTAACTTAGTACTCACTCACTGCTTCCCCCCCCCCCCCCCCCCCCCCACCCACACCGCGCCGCGCCGCCGCCGCTCCGATGAACCCCGCGCCGTTCACGCGCCGCCGCCGAGGTGGAAACACCGGCGCGCCGCCGGCGGCGATTTTGGGTCCGGCGCACATGTTTAGTCAGGACTAAGCGAGCAGATATAAACACAAGAGAAACACAGGTACTACATTGCACTTCCCCAGCATTCACTTAGAGTAGGGCTGCCCGCAATTTTTTTGCAGCGAAGCTGTCTTTGTGGACCCTGTGCCGGTGTCGTCGGTGCGTCCGCTGAAACCCACGCTCGCACATCATGAATTTATCTGAAGGATACGAACGCGAGAGGGGAGTGAACGCATGGGCCACGCGGCCCTCCCCTCTCGCAGTGAATCACGCGTGCGCCTCTGCGGTGGTCATTGTCGCTCAGGCGTTGTCGTGTTCGTTGAGCGGCCGTGGTGCGCCCGAGACGCCGAGCGCTAGCGGCGAGACGACGGCGAGAACGCTGCCGATCGTTTCGCTGGTGTCAACACTAGCTTACAAGTTTAGACTAGGGGGCCAACATGACCGGCCTGTGATGTAGGATTCCTAGGAGAGACGCTTATCACGAGCCGTCTAGAGGGTATATAAAGTATACCCTATATATATATATATATATATATATATATATATATATATATATATATATATATATATATATATATATATATATATATATATATATATATATATATATATATATATAGTTGAAGGAGTGGTTGCCTTTGGTTGCCGTATAAGTATAAGTATGAGAGGTGGCACTTCAAGAAAACTTCATTTATTACGTCGACGTTTCGGTCAGAGCCTGACCTTTCTCAAGACTTGAGAAAGGTCAGGCTCTGACCGAAACGTCGACGTAATAAATGAAGTTTTCTTGAAGTGCCACTCCTCATACTTATATATATATATATATATATATATATATATATATATATATATATATATATATATCTATATATATATATTATATATATATATATATATATATATATATATATATATATATATATATATATATATGCCCTATAAAGAGGGTATATATAAGCTGGCTTAGTGAACACCTTGCCGAAACCTAGGAGGAAAATGTAATGTCACGAAAAGGGGGACAGCTTCGCTGTCTGACGGTTATCACAGCGTGGAAGTGACTGGATTTTTTTGTCAGGTGAACGCCGCAAAGACGAAAATTAATACGCAGCTAGCATGCCACGAGACTTGTGTGTGGTCATGTGACGTTAGGCTGAGTCAGGCTAACGCCGGCTTTTTTAACAGCCTCCTGACGTGAGCGGGAACCGGCATGTCGTCACCGAGCCAACCGCGATGTTCGCGCAAGAAAGGGCGAAGCTAAGCGCCACCGAAGGGAAGGCTTGAAAAACATAGAAGTACGATGGCCTGATGAAAAAGCGGCATCAGCTTCGCAGTTTTGGCAGTGTTCTCGAAGTGGAGCTGGCTGGATTTTTTAACAGCGGAGTTGTTTAAGCTTGGCGAGAGAGAGAGAGAGAAATAACTTAAGGGAAAGGGGCTGCGAGAGGAAGGGGAAGGATCCTACTCACGGTAGGCCTCCTCTACCACCTCAGCCCACCTCAGGACAGCCTCCTGAAGTGCGGGTTTGTAGCTGCGCATGGCAGCCTCCCACAGCTCCTGACTACTTAATTGTTTACGAAGGCTCGGGGGAGGGGAGTGACTTTTGCATTGCCGCATAATGTGGTTAAGGTCCGCTCGCCTGACAGAACAAAACTTGCAGTGGGAATTAGGGTACATCCCGGGGTAAATTTTGTGGCGTAAGGCAGGGGAAAGCTTGGCGAAACTCCGGGACTGTCCGCACAAAACTGGGCGGATATGCGCCACAAAAAGCGGGTATGTGCCAAGTAGCTCTTCGCATAGAACAATCTATGCATTGTGTAGCAAGGGGTTGGAAAGGAAAGTGAAGGTGAGAAGGAAGTAAAGGAGGAGGGGGGAGGGTAGAGCATGGCATAGCCTTGTATAGTATAGTTTAGCAGGGGGGATGGGATAGGGAAGTGAGGGTGAAAATGAGTGACGTTAGGGTGAGGAGGAGGGACTTGAGGAGGTAAAGGACGTGGTGAGAGGGTAAACCATAGCATAACCATGCACAGTATATCGTAGCAAGGGGTGAGAAAGAGAACTGGGGGGAGGATGAGTGATGTGAGGGCATGAGGATAGGAGCAGCGAAAGGAGGATAGGGCGATATAGAAAGAGATAAAGAAAAAAATAGATGACGGAAAGAAGGAACAGAAAAAAGATCTAGAAAAGATAAGGAAATATGAAAGAAACAAGAGAGAAAAATGAGCCCAGTCTGCGTTTACCGGGTGCTGGCGCTTGCTTGCGAGCTCCGTTGTTTGCACAGATTTCACAGGCGTGGAACTGACTTAATTTTTTTTATCACGCCACCGCTTTTTTGCGTTGAGAGTCCACGAAAATCTACTTCGCAAGTGAGTGAGTGAGTGAGTGAGTGAGTGAGTGAGTGAGTGAGTGAGTGAGTGAGTGAGTGAGTGAGTGAGTGAGTGAGTGAGTGAGTGAGTGAGTGAGTGAGTGAGTGAGTGAGTGAGTGAGTGAGTGAGTGAGTGAGTGAGTGAGTGAGTGAGTGAGTGAGTGAGTGAGTGAGTGAGTGAGTGAGTGAGTGAGTGAGTGAGTGAGTGAGTGAGTGAGTGAGTGAGTGAGTGAGTGAGTGAGTGAGTGAGAACTTTATTTTGGTCCAAAAGTGGCAGAAGCTGAACGCGACTGGAGGTCCCGCTAGCTCAGCCAGGTGGCTCCACCCAGGAAGGTGCCGGAAGCTGGAGCCTCTCAGCGATGTCCCGGGCCCTCTGGACTGCCAGGAGTTGGTTGCTGAGCTGCATGCTGCGTATAGCAGCCTCCCAGGAGGGTTTTTCTGGTAATCATGACCCCGAGTTAAAGGGGCACAGCCAGAGAATGTGTTCGAAATTGCAGTGCACGTGATTACAGTGCTGACAGTGAGGTGAAAAGTCTGGATCTATTCTGTTTAGCATGGCTGGAGTGATGAACGTTTTTGTCTGTAGTTGTCTGGCCTGAATTCGACTACTGCTGTTCTCCTTTCATTTGGAGCTACGACACTGGGAGGCACACATGGAAATTTTTATGTCGCTGTGAAAGAAATTGTTACTGATTCAAGCCAAATGTACAGCTAAATTTCCCTCCTGTATTGTGATTGCTCATTGTACGCTCCATTATAAAATAAGTTGAAGTTAATTTTTTTCCATCTGCCAGATTCGATCTCTCAGATTTTTAAAACACAAGTCAGCATTGTCCGTCTAAATTTTGACCAGCACTTTCTATTGGATAGGAGCAATTCGTGCTAGCAAAACGAATAAACACCAACACGGTATCATGACCGGCTTCGTCAGGTGCGCTGAAGCCCGTTTACAGTGAAAGAAAATATACCAAAAAACGCAATTTGCATAACCTCTAGTGCTACATAGATATTTACATCAATATATATTATGCCGAAAACGCCATAGAACCGCCTAAATTGTTCATTACGATGCAGACAGTATTGCGCACTATCATGCGGCCGGAATGAACGCTTAGTGCATTTTACAACAGCTTGTTCGGTATTGTTAAATAAATATCCGCGTCACTGAGAGAATGTTAAATGAATAATACAAATGACTTCTTCATTCTAGCTTTGAAGCAGCGGCACGTTGTAATGCGACCGTGTGGCCGTCAGCACCTCATTTCGCCGAAGCGATTGCCAGTATATTTTTCCTGGCACCCTAGCACAACAACAAAATAGGGCACCAAATTTTCAGTCATTTGTTTTATAAAACTCGAGATATGTCAGGCCTCTTCTTCATTCACAAGAGCCATTTTGCCACTATTGGACAAAGAATCGGCCCCGCAAGTAGCTTCATATTCAACGAGGACAGCCGTAGGGACATCGGTATACTGGAAAAACCTTGGAGGACGCTTGAGCTTCTCCTTCAAGTGTAGAACGCGATAGCTTAATCGGGGTGCGTCGCTTTCTCAATTGCTTGCCTGGATTCGGTTCTCGGTGCATGCCACAACCGTGCCGTAAGGAAACGAACGACTGTGCGCGTAGCATTGGCCGTTTCAAACTATCCTAGAAATCCTACCGCCAGTACAGTTGCTAAGTGATCACTACGCCGTAATTATTCCTTTTGAGAATCAGCGAAGGGCCCAGTACGCGTCCGTAAGGCAACACGCGAACCTACGCAGCTGCTCACTTTGTTCATGCTTTTGCATCTGATGACGATTAAATATGTCTGAGTGCTTTCCAATGGGTGGGCCTTTAAAACACCCACTCCTCGCGCAATTCACATGTTTTGACGTCCGGCGTGATTCTACGCTTCTGACACGCAATACTACATGCGTTAAGGAGACTTGTTACACTACATGACATTCGTATAGTGTTTTTTTCGAAGCAGTAGATGCCGCTTTGAGTATTTTGTTCGCTGTGTATGCTAATTACGTACATTTGTAATAAACAGCAAGAAACAAACAAAAAAGTAATACCGTGGCTCTGTGGAAGAACACCTGCTTGCCACGCAGACAGCCTGCCATGGGTTCGATTCTCACCCGAACCTAAGATTTTTATTATTCATTTTATTTGCACCTTTCTCGATTTTTCGGTCACAGACAAGATGGTGATGTTTCGCTCACAACCAACGACGGCGACGCCGGCTCCGGAATTTCTGCGAAACGAGCTCATTAACTCTATCGCGTTATAACACGAATCTATCATTTCAGATCTGCCGCGTTTCGACATTCGCTACCAACTTACCCTAGTATCCATGTTCAGTGCATGTTGATTATAGTTTATGTGTTTTAAAAAGCATGTTAATGAGAACTAACAGACAATAATTCTCATTAATTATGTGTCAAACATAGAAAAACGAGCCCTTAAAAGTCTTTCGTTCAAAAAGCATGTTAATATGCCCTTGCCAATATTTTTTGAATAAAACTTTGCTATAGCTGCACTTCATATATTTTAATATACAGACGTATGAAAAGAGTTTACAAACTGTCTGCTGCCAAGTACTATAGGGGCAGGGGAATTTGTCAAGCCGATTAAACAGCGCCATTTTGCTCTTGCCCAAGCATTTGTACTTTTAAAGATGATTGCTGAAATAAAGTGATAAAATGGAACTTTTTATTTAAGCTGTGAAGGTTATCATCAAGGAGCGCGACACTTTTTCCCAGCATCATGAACGGACGTATGCGGACTTCATCTCTACGGCCTCGTAGCTTCATTCTCCCACATGGCTCCGCTGACTGCACAGGACGCGCGAGGCTGGCAACGCCGGGCGCTTCATTAACGCGTTTTCATATGCATCCCACGAAAACCGTGTGACCCGGTCTCCCTCACTGTCCCAAGGCCGGCGCCCAAACATTAACGCCGTCCACCACGCTGCCACCGAAGTGGTCGCCGTCGTCGGGCGCCTGTTTATTGGCCCCGTTGTCGCAGCGGAGCGTATACATAAAACGTGCGAAGCTCGCTCTCTGCCGATCGGGCACGCCGCAGCTTTTTTTTGCACGCAGAGACGGCTGCGATCGAGTGCCGTTAACTGTCTGAGTTTCGCGCGCACACGTGCGTATGCTAAACTACCGCTCGCTGCGTCGACGTGGTCGGACCGGGCGCGTCATCATAAAGGTATAGAGCGTGCCTGATGATGCGCAGCTCACGCCATCGTGTAATGAATGCCCGTGCTGCAACGTAACCGATCGCTCAGGTGATTTTCGCGCTGAGCACGTCTGTCGCTGCCTCTGCCGGCAAGACAAAGGGAGTCGGCGCTCGGGTTCTCTCGGTCTCCTCCTCCCAACACGATCAATGGCCCAAAGGTCGGCTCGTGTTGACGGTTTTTCTTTTTGTTCTTGTCTGTCGGCAGTATATATAGAGTGCACTTTTTCTCCGTCTGTGCGTTCTATAGCTTCTCGTACGTGACGAGAACTCTGTGCAGCCTTTCTATAGTGCGCCCAGTACACGTTCTGCAGCTTCTGTTTGTTGCTTGGGTGGAGATTGTGTGGTGTGTGCATTTCCAGCCGAGCGTTAGGCCCCAGAAACTTTCGTTTTGCTTTATCTTTTATTTCTCGCCGTGGTTTGTATCGGTATGTTGGAAGGAATCTGTGTTGGCATCCTTCGTGCTGCGCGAATTGGAGTCCCGACGTTCACTGACTGTTTGCGGAGCTCTCTAATGTGTCGGAATGCTTGACTGTGCCGAGCGTTGACATAGGTTTGCGCAGCCGATCAATAGGATCTATAGCAAGCGTGGGCGGTGAACGAAAACGAACACTCGTAGTCCTGACAGCTTCAGAGTTGCACACCCGAGGCCAGGCACTTAGTAAGGTAATAACGAGGTGTTAGTAAACGGATTTTCAATTATTTTGTCATTTTGGCAGGCGCAATTTTCAAACCCAATTAATTAATGCTTATTCCTTGTAAATAATTAGTTTAAATGCTTAGTAAATGCAATCAACTGCGACATAATGTTAAGATACAATCTCCAATGTTTGTTTTGCGTTCACAGTTGAATCGACAGAACCGGGTTCAAAAGAAATATGCTAAGCAATGCTTTCCTTTGCCCGCCAGTCAAAGCACGTGAGCTTGTTGAGTACGTCTATAAACAAAAAGAAAGCCTATTATAAATCGCACCTAGACACAGCTCACCAGATAAGCCATAGCTATTCACACGAGCACGAAGCCAATTCAAAAACGTGGTTGATCCATCCTTCGTAGGAATCGGTATAACACGAAAGTAAAACACGTCCTTACAGAAGCAGTTGAATGTTTACTATACGTTGACATAAGAGGGTTTGCGCAATGTCTATTGGCAGCAATGCTTATTGGTGTTTGGCAGCTATAGCGCCGTTTAGCGTGGATGCACCCACATTGATGCTTGGTGGTACGCCTGAATCCCGACAACTAACGTCCATGATCAATGACTAAACCTTTGTGGTAGCTGTAGTAGTTAACGATGAGAGCGGAATCAGAAAAAGCGATGAGACAGCCAGAATAGCGTCGTTAATTAGGCGCAGAACTTGAGCTAAGATCGCCATCGTGCGACATGTTAAAGAGCTAACAAATGAAATCACTCCACGGCCGGGTTAGAGGGAAGGGCAACGCGCGTCGTGTGTCCCCGCTAGCCCGGCCGCGATTTCTTTCGGGGCGAGCGCAAGCGGGGAACGCAGTGCTATAGCAAGGCGGGGCAGGCGAGCGTCGCAGAGCTATTTTTAATATGTATACATGCTACGAGCGAGGCCAAGGCTTGGACTAAAGTCACCACCTCGCGGTGTCTTAAGGCGTTGACAAAACTGGACTTCTTGTGCTGGAAACGTGCCGAGTGGCATGGACGCGTAGCAGCGTCGCGTTTCAGGAGCTAATCGCGAAGGCCGCGGTCGTTATGCGTTACTTTACTTTAACGGTCTCAGGTGGCGACACCGCCCCGCCGACCAAGAGCACTGTGAGAAGAAAGTGGGAGATATAAAAGGTGCTTTTGTAGAGCCTCCTTGACGTGCGACGGTGGCGCAGTGGATAGCGTGCCCGGTATCTGTTGTCGTGGACCGAGAGGTCATGGGTTCGACTCCCGTTGATGAAACGTTTTTCTTTGCCACCTCATGGTGTGATTCTTTCGACGTCATTTCCGTGACGGAAATACGTCACTGAAGTCTTGGTGGACCCTAGCATAAAACACTTTCGTGTTAAAATGTTGAAGTTGAAGGTTGTTGGAACGTTCCCTGATAAATGATTTGAACGTTTAGAGAATATAGTTGTGTACTGGCTTAAAAAGTAGGCTGTGAAAATGAATGATCACTAGATGAGACGTGCGGGAAATGTATGGCATCCTACTTGCTTAAGAAGAAACGGCATAACTATGTTTCTCGCTCAGTGATAAAGCAGAAAATAAGGCTGTCGAAACTGCAAAGCAAGAAAAAAACGAACCGTAATTCATACCCCAGCTACTTCAGATGGGCACATACCTTAGACACACGCTTCTACACACAATGTGTCCCTAAACGTATGCAAGAGTCTACAATTTTCTGCAATACACCAAACGCCCTTCATTGTACGGGCTGAAAATACGGCAAAAAAATTCACACGGTCTCTTATGCATTCACCTAAGATGACTCGAAAATGAAGGCCGCTTTCTTATACTTCTTCTCTGTCGATTTTATTGATCCTGTGTCCAGTAGACTGCACATGGGTAGCGAGGTATGCGCAAGTGAATAAGCCACGTCACAGGGTTTGTACACGAGTATGCCAATTACGCCACCTGGAAATGCGCGACCAGTCACATGACACCGCGCACGCAACCATTCTTAGCTAACCCACGGAACGAACACGAGCAACTGTGTCTAGCGGTACAAAAAGCAAAAGGAAAAAAGTAAAATATACGGTGGCAAAAGCACCGTAGTGCGTAGAAGGAAGTGAACGTGAACAAAATGGAGTCATAACGTTGCATCAATTGCTATGGCGTCACCGAGCTTTACATATGCACGAATTCTGAACGGACAAACATCACAAGACGTGAAGGATTTGGAAGCTGAAGGAGCCGAAAAGTGAGAAAAAAGTGAAAGGGAGGAAATGGGACCAGAACTACGCATCGCGATTGCACCATTGTATTTACATTTGCGTAAATTTACATGTCCGCTTGGGTAACGTCATGCAAATATTTCCGTTCATTAGCGTTTCGTTTTCTTTTGCAATTTCCCGAATGTCAAAGAAAGCTTAGCTTAGAACTGAGACTCCCCAGATGGGCGCTGGATCTGCCTAAGTTTCTCTCTGCTGCACTGTTCATTTCGTTTCGTTTCTTCCATTCTGTTCCTTTTACTCTCTTTCGAACAGGCGAAGAATCTCTTGGGAAAACAAATAGTACAGCGCATACAGTCACCGAACTCTGCCACGTGTCGTTTAAAAAAAAGAGAAGACGACCAGCCAGATGTTTCCATTACCACTCCCTTCCGAAGCGTGCGCGGATGTTCAAAAACGAGCAATAGAGGCTCACGGGGCTGAAGCGACGAAGACCGATGGTGCCTGCTGTAGGGGAGTTGCAACACATACTCCGCTTCCTCTGACTGCATGCGCTACAGAGAAGCCTGCAATGTTCGTGTTGGGAACGAAGGAAGGAAACAAACGGCACAAGGCAGGGAAGTTAACCAGAAAAGTGCCAGGTTGGCTACCCTTAGAAAAATAGGATAGATAGATAGATAGATAGATAGATAGATAGATAGATAGATAGATAGATAGATAGATAGATAGATAGATAGATAGATAGATAGATAGATAGATAGATAGATAGATAGATAGATAGATAGATAGATAGATAGATAGATAGATAGATAGATAGATAGATAGATAGATAGATAGATAGATAGATAGATAGATAGATAGATAGAGAAGTAGATAGATAGATAGATAGATAGATAGATATAGATAGATAGATAGATAGATAGCTAGATAGATATAGATAGATAGGATGATAGATAGAAGTGCTCGTATATGTTATCCATAAGCTGCCGTTGGATTGTTGCACAGCGTAACGATAAGAGGCTTAAAATATTTTAGCTCTTCATCCTGTCCTGTCTGGCTTGTTACCTGACGTAAATGATCACGTTTTCTGCGCAGTAGCGAGTGAAGTAAAATGCAAACTATATATATATATATATATTATATATATATATATTCCTGTTGTATTCGTTCTTCAGAGGTTTCGTCAACGTTCATATTATTTGATACTGGTCTATTCGCTTCTCACACGTTATTACGGTAAACAAAAAGGGAGGACACGGAATAGTATCAGTAAATACTACAAGTACGTCTAGTTAATTGGGTATTGGGCTTGTCAAAACCTTTTAGGGACTCTCGCGGAGTATTTTCTTGCACATTCATTTTCTGTCTAATTGTGGTCCCCACAGTGCTCCTTCGTTCTGCTTGAAAAATTCGTTTTAGAATCACAAGCGCGCCAGCCCACGGCTCTCCCCCTGAAAGATCAGCACAGCCCGCTCCCCTCTACTCAGAAATTTGGCGAAGCTTTGGGGGCCAGAAGAAATGTAATGAATGAATTTGAGGGAATTCCAAACATGTATGTGCAGTTACGTATTGCTGACATTGATTAAAATAATAACGGCTTATTTTCAAAGAGTATTGTAGAGCATCAACCTTTTTCTCGCAGGAAGAGTCGATGCGATGCGGAGAAACAGGATCGGCATTATTAATGAGGTCTGGATCTTTTCAAGAAAGCGCTTCTTCTCGTATATTGAATTAGTTCAGCACCCTAAACTTGCTTCGTTAATAAGCTTTTTTTGTCGTTGTTGTTTTTGTTTTGTTGTCTTCCGTCAGAAAACGTGTTTACGTAAACGATAAATAATTTGAACGAAAAAAAAAGTGAGTTGGATCGGGAACAAGTATGTTGACATAGTGTACGGTCCCATTGCCATGACCGGCTCAAGGTATTTAGTCTCCTCAAACTCGTCAAAAACTTGAGCATGGTACAAATCACCTGAACCATGATTCCCAAAGAAAGCTATTATTTCCTTCGTCATGCATGCACATTTAAGCGAATTTTAGTTATTTTTTTTCCTTGAGTAATCCTGCTACCAAATGGCACGCTACTTTTATGTTTTACAGCAGGTGACGTCAGATTCGTTCCTCAAGTGTTCTTTCCTGCGTGTCGCCCCGGGTGCGTGGTGTTGTTTTCAATAACACTGAATAACCCACACGCCGCGAAAAGATTCGTCGTCACTGCGTTTTACGAGCGTCGTGACACTTCACCACTTACTTATACTTTTTCTTCGAACAATAAAAAAATACACGTGCATGGCTGAAAACAATTTCAACAAGCGAATACATACGCAGTTCGTTTCGACGTCGCCGCGCAGATATCACGCAGCTGCCATCAATTCGAGTTTCCTCTCGACTTCTCACGTCCCCAGCTCTCTATAAATGCAGAGCTTTTAAAAAAAAACACTCACAAGCTCACACACAAGTAAAGGTACGGCCACATAACGCTTGCGTTCGAGCGGTCGTCTTCATTTCGTATGCAAACGGTGACCAACGCAACGGCGACGTGCCACGATCGTAAAGCCTGCCGCTGCCCTGACGCCATAAAACGCTCCGCGAGTCTTCTATAAAACCGTGGCTGTACGAGCAAGCACGCCCGGGCAGCGATTGGACTGAACGCGATGGCAGGTGCAAAGAGGTCGTTCCCTCCCCAATATTGACGTTCGCCGGTCGGTCGGCCGTGTACGATGGCCCGGTGGAGAACAAGCCACTCGAGCGGAGCTATGTTTCTCTCGTCTCCGCTCGCCTCGGTATTTGCGAATCCGATGTCCAAGCAACACCCCCACATCACCGGACCTCACCGCCTTCTCGTCGTCCCCTTCTTGACTATTTGCCCTTTCCTCTCTCTTTGTCAACACGGGCGTTTTGCGAAACAGCGCTGTTCCAGGTATTGTCGGGGCAATAATAAACCTCACGTGGTTGAGACTGTGAAAAAGAACGCAGCGGCCATACAGGCATAAGGATTGAACTTTTAGAGCGGACCTGTAAATGGCACACCTGCTTGATTTTGCGGCGTCCGTCCAGGTACAGAAAAAAAACCACGTGACCTCCTCCAAGAGAACTATAACGTCAGGTGACGTCATCGTGTGACATCATCATGATGATCAAATTTTGAAACGTCACCATGATGCTTAAAATAACAGAGAGCTGAGCTAGTTGGTAAGTATTCATTCTAAAAAGACAGGGCGTGCAAACACGGACACAAGGAAGAAGTCAGGACACCGACAAACGTGGTGTGGTGTCCCGACTTCTTTCTTGTGTCCGTGTTTGCACGCCCTGTCTTTATAGTACTGTCACCATGACGTCATTAACTGATGTCGATCGGTCAAAGGTGGGCCGATCTCGGAGGCAGTGCAACGCCACGTGATGCGCAGAAAGCTTCAGTGGAGAAGTACGCGTTCCGTACTTGTTTCGCCACGTCAGTCGAGTCTAGGCGCTGCGTTGACGCGGTCGTGCGTGGAGAGTAAGGGTCGATCATACATTGTGAGAACGCCGGAGGAGCAGTGGCACTGAGGATCGAGAATGAACATGTCTCTGGCATCTATTCGTGCGTAAGCTTTTAGCAAGGACTCTGTGCATGGATTTTTTAGATGCGAAGCATCTTTTGGCGGAGTTCGATCCGGTGGTGGTGGTGGCGTGCGGCGTGACCACCCTTACCGCGCATGCGCAAGCCCTCTCCACACACCTCCTCTCTACTCTCCCTCGCCCCTCCCCCTCTCCACTACCCCTTCCCACTTTCCACTCCACCTCTCCCCCTCTCCTCTACCCCGCCCCCTCTCCCTGCGCAACGCCGCGATGAGCGCCAGCGCATGCGCGTTGCCCTCCCCCTCTCTCTGCTCTCCTACGCTCCCCCCTCGCGCCTGTCGACAGCGTTCCCCGCTCGCTCTTTGAGAATTAACGGCCAGGCTAGAGGGAAGACACGACGCGCGTAGCGTTCCTCTTCGCGTTCCACGACGCGAGGTCGGTAGCATGCCCAACGAACGCCAACGGAACGCGATCGTGCAAGTTCTCCAGCTTCGCATCGCCTCATGGCCCCCTGTAGCGGGAGATGGTGTAATTTTTTTGTACAAAAGCTGCAAGCACAGGACACTTAATGCAAATCAATCAGGTGGATCGATCAATTTATTGAAATCGCAGTCAACAACCTGTATTATCTGCGTTCGTTACATAAGATACAAACAGTAATCGGAGTAAATCGGCTAGCTTTCGCTAGCAATAGACGCTTTTCATAATTGTATAGCTAGCTTTCCTGCGATGCAGTTAGCCCAACTAATGCCAGCTAGTCACTTCTGCAAACAGCGTGTTCAAGCGCGGTTTGCTTGCGCTATGACGTGGAAAATGTAGACT
This sequence comes from Rhipicephalus sanguineus, assembly GCF_013339695.2. NCBI lineage: Eukaryota > Metazoa > Arthropoda > Arachnida > Ixodida > Ixodidae > Rhipicephalus > Rhipicephalus sanguineus. The sequence continues at coordinate 95,362,543 of NC_051180.1, read as the reverse complement.
CAGGCATCTTAATACAAACACGCATATAGACAAGCCCCAGCACGTGCTACTAGAACATCATCTTTACTTGAAGCACGACAGGTGCCGCCATTAGTTGATAGAATATGCAGCGCAGGGAAGCGCACTTGTGGATTGTGAAAAGGCTCTATTCATTGTAACGCGAAAACGTTCGCAGCTGATGCGAGGCATTCTTTAGCATACCCTTCTCTTCGTTTTTAGTTTTAACGTCCCGCTTCATAGCTAGCAGAAAGTATACTGGCAGAACTGCAAATCTCATTGCTCTTGTTGTTATCTCACGGTTGTGAATTGCGTGAATGTATGGTATGTTTCGAAAAATTCTTCTACGAGAGCGCCCATGGCTAAACTCCTGGTGTTACCAATACCATTCACTTCTTATTTCACGGTACACAGCGAACCAAGCTCGCGGGAAAGAGGTTGAATGCGAAGAAACATACATACAGAAAAACACTGCTAGTTGGACGCATTTACCGAACAATTCTAATCATATTCGAAATGCACACGAAGCGTTCTTTTCACTCTTTTCCTTACATCTCAACGTCAATCCTGCGTTGTCCATCATTCACACACTTGCAAGTACAGTAAACATGCATGCAAGTTAACAGGCATGGCTTAGCCATTGGACTGTTGAGGCGAATGGCTTAAATGCCTCATCAAACGCAAAATCTAACCGTGACCGTCGGCGTACCGCGGCGTCGGGGACGAGGGATTCAAAAAATTATCATCATTAGTGCCGTCTCAGAGAATACCGACGAGTGGGAGTGGGAAGACAGAATGACCACATTTCACGAAATTACAGTACACCATATATTCCAGAGGCGTACATTCCCACCGCCTCACCCGAAATTAAGCAAACAAAAACAGTCTGTCGAATGGCGGCAGTTACAAGCCCGATCCTACCCGACTCCAGCTATCATGCGTATAATATACCCAGATTTATACACGACAGGCAAGTGCAGACATTGCGACTCAAGAGCCACCTTAGAGCATATACTATGGGGATGTCCAGATATAATAAACAATAGTCGTGATGCAGCCTTAAACAGCGCCAGCCTCCGCGCGCGCTTGGAGTCTGCGTTGCCCAGCTCGGACCTGGAGCACCAACTCTGGGCCGTCCAGCGAGCCGAGGAAGCCGCCAAGGGCCAGCAACCCCTGGCCGAAGCCTAGGCGGGATTCAGGCCCATCCCACCAGTTCGCAGGGCAATCAATAAAGTTAGTTGATCTGATGTGATGACATCACCATATGACGTCATCATGACGTCACAGATCGCCAAAATTTGTGACGTCGCATGATGTCACGTGAAGTCACATGATGCCGTCATCACATGACATCGTAGCCTGGTCAAAAGTGGGCACATCATGGAGGCAGTTCAAAACCAGGTGAGGTGCCTCCGATCGTGGAGGCAATGCAAAACCACGCTAGGTGCGCAAAGCTTTCTGAGGGTGGAAGGGCGGGATCAATACATCGACTGAGAAGAGTGGCTTTCGCCTTCGAGTCGTCTTAAGTGAATGCATATGGGACCCTGTGAGATTTTTGTTCTGAATGGCTTTAAGTGGTTGACAGAAAAATTCACATCCACACATATAGACACATACATTCTCTCTCTCTCTTTCTCAGACAGACATTCGCAGAAATCATCGCCGACAAGACGCACACTCGATCCCAGATATCTTAAAAGGACTGCCGTACCAAACCGACAGCAGCGGGCTATGTATGCGCATGACTTCGAGATTTGATCATGGACGCATAAGCCAAAAGCCCAATCTTACGGGTACCTACGAGGCCAACTGCGGGTTTTCGGGCACTGCGTGGAAACCCCGCGCCGACGCCAACGGATAACAGCCGACTACCACTGTCTCGCCGGCTTCTCGGCGGATCCTTCTTTTTACGAGCCCATAAAGAAACTTCTGACTTCCTCTACCGGTCTCCTTTTCCTCGAACAACGCTGCGCAGCCCGGCGCGGAATCGACGATGCATGCACGAGCTTGTGGACCCGGGATCTGTCAACCCATTAAACAGACCTTCCGTCGTCGCCTCTCCGCGCGCTCTCTTCCCTCTCTGTGGGCCTGCATCCCTCCTCCCGCGGGATAACCGAGCGGTACGCTTCCTTCGAGGCTGTTGAGCTCGATTTGCCTTAGACGTTTTGTTTGTACTCACAATCACCAGCATCCTTCCCGTCGTAATGTATGGCTCGCGTGTGCGCGAAGCGCACCACGGCCGGAGGAAGACTGAGCAAATTACGGCGGGGCTGAACTGTTCCGCCGCCCCTCGCCCACCCGCAACTCCACTCCCAACGCTAACTCACGCGAGGAACCCCGCGTGGTGGGACTTTGACGTCTGTGGATATTGCCTCGCTAGGAGCCCGCACTGGGCGGACAGTGCTCCATTCGGGAGCGCTGTTTGTTTTGCGCGGAGCGGTTTGACGTCCTGTAAATCGCAATCGTATAGCAGGCCGTTTCGCGCACTGCTGCGTCAGGGACTGTTCTCTGCGGGTTTATGGCATGTCTGTAGGTGAAGTTTGAATTGAGTGCGCAAAAAGAGACGAAAGGGAGGGAACGAGACCTGTTTGTAAGAATGAATCCTCGAAGACAGGGAAGGAAAAGAAGTGAAAGTTGCGAGACTGTATATAAACGATGTTTCAAGTCTACAACGGCAACAGCAACAACAATGACGTCATGATGATGATGATGATGATTAACATCATCAGAATCACCATCATCATCCATAACAAATACAGAAAACAGAAGTTACATGCTGGAGTTTTAACTTGCCAAAGATACAGTCTTCTTATGAGGTGCGGCGCCGTAGGAGACTCCATATTTACTTTGACAACCACCGATTCTTTAACATGGACCCACTGCGCGACACGCGAGTGATTTTCTACATTCGGTTCCTCTAGAAAAGCATCGTCTGGCATGATCTTTTGATCAATACCAATTGTGCTCAGCAGCTCGATGCCATAGCCACTACCACGACAGGTCAATTACAACAACACGAATATATGACATTGCGCTGCACGTAATAGACGTACCTAGTCGTATATCGTGCTATTGTCGTATGTTTCAGCGTAAGGAAACACGAAGGACGAAAGAAAGACACCAGGACACAGCGCTACTAACAACTGAGGTTTATTGCACACGGTAACAGCATAAATACCAATGTACAAGAAAGCGCTGAAATATAAGATATGCAGTACCAACTAGCCCACGTGTCGGTTTTATTGAACTTCGTGTTATTAACATAAACATGCTGGCCTTAAGGTATGTTGCCCCCTTTTTAAAAACACTTTTATATTTTGACCAAAAATTTATTGTTTTGTGTCTGCCCTTGGGAGGACAATTTGAAAGGACCCTTCAAGTGTGTTGAGTAAAGTAAATTGAAACCTACTTATAATATAATTACAAAAATTACCCGAAATACGCCCATCACGCGAAAATTCATAACTACACATAAAAACATACATAAAGGAAATGGCTTCGCAGCATTACAGCTGAATACATAGGCTGTGCAATGAACTAGAACCTTTGCGCTACCATCAATATTAGGTACATAACAGGCCAAAAACCAAAAATTGTGTCACTTCAAAAGGTTGCATTTCAGCTGAAATAACATAACACCAAAACCTATTCATTATTTTCAATTATCCTATTTCATTGTACAGAAGAATGTTTGAGCAAGAAGCATGGAAAACTTCATTGGAAAATACTGATTTGTTCAAAAGTTATGAGTTTTCGCGCAACAAATAGACTGATAATTAGGTTTTGAGAAAAATGAGAATGAAATTTTCCAAGCATGCTATTTCCAGTTAGTGGGTAGTCACAAAAAAGACCATAACATTGGAATAGAACCAAATAGAGACGTAATTTTTTCTGCACCACAATTCTGAATTTATATACATTTTAAAATTGTCAAAAATAAAAATTCACTCAGTTTTTTTTTTAGAAAAACTTCATTTTAAAGGGTGGCAACATACCTTAAGTAGCAGGCTCACTTATTACCTGGATCCTCAACTGTGGAATGAAATTTTGTATCCAATGCCTAATACTTTCCGTGCAGGCCGCCTCTCAGCATAAGCTATTTGAAAAGGGAGTGTATTTTGCATATGCACATACCGGCATAAACCATCTCATCACATACGAGTACGTACTTATCGTTTCGTTAAGCGATGGAAATGTAGTCGCTCTCTTACGAAAAAGAATTCTTAAGGTCACCTTATGCAGCTGGGCACTCCACCTCGAAGACTTTCAAATCCCATAAGTAAAGTTGTTGCTCCACTATTTAAAAAAATGAAGTTGTCCTTTTCGATTTCTTTAAGCCCCAGTCTGTCTTTTCTCGTTAAATAATAGCAGAAAACGCGCAACTCTTACATGGACGTGTTGTATCGATGACGTCAGTGGCGTCCTACAAGCATCGTGTACAGCTTGACAGTGTATGGTCGTGTCTGTTTATGTGTGTACCGGCAGTTCTGCACCTTTGTGTGGTTATCGTGGCACATATCACATAACTTCTCATGCCGCAACTTGAGAAGCATGTAAAGCGATCGGCAGTCGTTAATATTTCCACCTTATCATTATAACTATTCGCATGACCCGAATTCTCACACGTTTTCATTCGCATTTTTAGTTACATGCCGAGAAGCACTCGCCAAAAGAAAAAAAGAAGAACGCCGGGTCGCGAAGTGAAATGCGCCCACATAATATAAAGAGTGTGAAACATCGTGTATATATTAAACATCAAACTTTTATTGTACAATGGTCCCTTCATTATCACTTGTGATCGGTGAAATGCAAGGAAGAAGTCCGCTCCCGAGCGAAAGAGCGCCAAAGAGCGACCGCATTCCCCGCTCGCCCTGTGCGAATTGGCAAGGCTAGAGGGAAGGCAGGACGCGCGTTCCACGTCGGTAGCATGCCCAACGAAAGCCAACGGAACGCGATAAGTGCTCCGGCTTCGCATTCATGGTTCCATTTAGCGTCCCAAAACCAAATATATTACTTAAGGTGTGCCTTGCGTTTTTCGTAGAAATAATTTCTTTATCATGTACATTAAGACGAAAAGTTGAAAGCTCACTAGAGTGTATCGCCCGCAAGTATGTCTTTAGTGTGATTTAACTCTCGTACGGCAGGGTCCTCGCGCCGTTGCCGGTCCACCTCGCCCGTTGACGATCGGGCGAGGTGGCTACATACAACTACTAATACTGCACTTTAAGAAAAACATCTGGCGTTCTTTCGTTCTGCTTTTACAAAACATCTGGCGTCTTTCGTTGGTTATTCATCAATCAACGGGCGTTTTGAACAAAATTTTTATTGTTTAATCACGCACAGGAGAAATCTCACCAGGCACTACCTTGGAGGTAAACAATGGCTGCTAATGGGAATGAGAGACAGAAGAAGTCGGCTTTTAGCTAACACTTACACTTCTACTTCTACTAACGTTTCCTACTGGAACATGCCAATGGCTGCTAATGGGGAATGAGAGACAGAAGAATTCGGCTTTTAGTTAACGCGCACGCTGCGAATTTTTTATTGTTCAACAACGCACAGGAGAAATCTCCCACCGGCACCACCTTGGAGGTCAAAGCGTAAGACTTGTTACGGACTACTACGATGACGACGACTACGAGGGACGAACGGGTGCCGCCTTAAGGAGCTTCGCCCCTAAAAGAAGAAGAACGCCGGGTCTTCGCGGAATACGCAGCGCAGTCACAGCGATAGCTAGAGGGGCGGCTTTTGTAGAGTCCCTTGTAAACTATCACCATTTCTGCGAAGTAGGGAACTACCCACTAAGCCATTATTCATCATTCTGCGGAGAAGCGAGGTACCCGCTACAGATCTGTAAGGCATTCTGTGCACTATGTTGATGTTGTGGCCGATGACGATGTAGAATTATGGCTGAGCCCTTTGTAATGAGTGCGAAGCTTTAAACCACCCACTCGGTGCGCAGTTCGAGTTGTGTGACGCCTGGTTGTTATTTTACTCTTCTACCACGCTATATTGCATATGTTACAGCGCTTCCTTGCCCGACATGACGTCTGAATAGGTTTTTTTTTTTTTTTGCGAAGGTGTTTCAAGCGCCGGCGTGGCTCTGTGGTAGAATACTCGTCTGTCACGCAAAGGGCCTGGGTTCGAATCCCGCTCGATCGTGGATTTCTTTGCTGCGCGATAGCGGTTAGGGACACCGGAGGCGGCGGCGGACAAGTACGCCACCAAAATCGGCTGTTGTTGGGATCTTCATAACAGCTTTCGCTTTAAAAAAACAGAGAGAGAGAAATGTTATCTAGGTCACCAAAATGCGTAAATCTTGACAGCATAGAAGAGTAATCAGCTTGTAAGTACCACCAGGGTAATTTGTACCACGCTGAATGCAAGCTGCACGCATTTACGTGGAGTCAAAAGCACACAGGACCTCGACGTCGCCGTGTCGCAACACCATTTACCGGTAGAGCGAAGCGTCTCGCAGCGGCAGTATCCTGTGAAACCGGTATAGTTATGTACGCATAATCCCTAGAGACCGGAGTTCGAGTGGCCATATTGCTTTTCTGTTCTCTCCACTCTGTGCAATTAGTCGTGTTCAAACTTCGGGCCGGTCTCGTGTGCGACGCCTAAATTCGTCGCAGCCTTGGTATACAAGCGTGCTCCGAAGCTTTATTCTGACGCTGCACTCGACTGGCTACCGGCGGTCTATTTGTCATTGGGAAATCCTCTGACGTTTCGGTGGAACCGTCGCGGTAATTTGTGCAGCCCACGTTAATTGTGCTCGCGACATCGCAGAGGAAAACAAACCATCGATGCACGGTTCCATTCTTTGCCCAAGGCGCGGCTTATATTATAAGTTCCACGAAAATCCACTTCTACAGATTACGAGCTCTTGCTGCCAGTCCCTTTCGAGTTAGCGCACGCTTTTCCTTTCTCTTTTGCTAGAATAGGAGCACGTGCCGACGTTTAGGTTCACTGTGCGTGACTACTGACATTAGAGGACAATGGGTTCCTCGAAAGTCACTGTATACCTTTCTCATTCAGCTGTTTGTTCGACCATACCGACTAACCTTAAGTCGAGTCGAAAAAACAGGACCTCCCAGACCGCCTGGGTCCCCGCGCGATCCCATCACACTCAAACGTTCATGTCTGCAACGCAGAAGATCGCCGCCCGCCGGGCTGCTAACCTTAAGGCATCTATAGTTCCTGTGTTCAGGCCAGTTTTCCTCTGTATACATTACGCCCCGCCACGGTGGTCTAGTGGTTATGGCGCTCGACTGCTTACCCGAAGGCCGCGGGATCGAATCCCGGCCGCGGCGGCTGCATTTTCGATGGAGGCGAAAATGTTTGAGGCCCGTGTACTTCGATTTAGGTGCACGTTAAAGAAGCCCAGGTGGTCGAAATTTCCGGAGCCCTCCACTACGGCGTCTCTCGTAATCATATCGTTGTTTTGGGACGTTAAACCCCATATATTATTATTATATTATTATTATTATTATTATTATTATTATTATTATTATTATTATTATTATTATTATTATTATTATTATTATTATTATTATTATTATTATTATTATTATTATCTGTATACATTACCTGACATAAAATACATGCGTCATTCTACGCGTGTATTTTGGGAGTAAGCAGCAACTCGGTGGATTTGCTGAATTCGAAGAGTCGCAATAATTCGCCTTGGTATATCGTAATTTTATTTTGTTTGTTTCGTTTTATTCTAAGGCCTTTCGGTATTACAGATGGGCGCAGGCACATCAGCCGCGCTACACGAATGATAAAAACAGAGGACTCTTCCCGTTTAAAATTGTAGTTAACGATATGAAGCACAATAAAAAAAAAGAGATGATGTTATCACAAGAGCGACGCTATACTAATAGTAACTGTAATACAAGTGCAAGGTTAACTAGTTATGTAATTCAGGTTTAATAACGTTAATCAAAGCCTGTTTATTACAGTAAGAACATTACGGGTTTTGCTTCATTTGTGCCTTTGTTCGCGATACCATGTCAAGCTGAACCTCACCGGACAAGCTATGCCTCTATATTGCTATACCTCTGTACCTATGTAGTGACGTCACGCGACGTCACTTTGTTGGAGCCCTGTCAGGGAGATAAAATTTGCCATAGAAAGATTCAAAGAAACAAATCTATGACTATCAATTTTTCGAAGTTGTGGTATACCTTCACTAAGCGTACAGAATTGGCAAGGAAAACGGTTATATTTTAACAGTCTCCGTTCGCAGAGCGGCTTTCAGCACACCACTCGTTATCGGTACGCCTGTCCTACTGGTTAATGTCTTAATGTTTGAGATATCGCTTCGGTTATGTGCAGCCGTTATCGTGCCATTGTAGCCGGAATGATTGGGGAACTGCAATTCTCCAAGCGGCTCGTTCGTATAATAATAAAAAAATGTCATCTGCTTTTTGGGTTACTATAGGTGATTTCCACAGGAAGGGGTTAGTCTGGCAGTCTGGACAGGCAACTGATCCACGTGACCGTCTCTTTCAATTGTCTATCAGCCCTCTACCAAATGTCAACAAGCTTAGTGTCACATATATATTTGAGCAGAAGGCGCGATAGCTTCTCTGAACTGTTGTCTGTCCCTGGAAAAACATTTCCTGCTGCAGTAATGCGTTCGGAAATCCTTCCTTTTCGCACTTTGTCTAGCATTTTAGTTTTAGCTCAGTTTGTTATTGTCAGCGTCAGAATATTCAGTGGACCCAAAGCCTCTAAAGTGGTCTTGAAAGGGTCCACTGACCATGACATTTGACAGACGGCAGCGCACCAATGCGTGAGATTATACGGAATTAGCATTATACACTACAAACGTACAAAAGATAATACACACATAGCATTGTCCACAAGAATATTTATTAAACCATGAAAGAAATTACATACTCTCAAGTAAATACTCTCAAGCACAATATTTTGACAAAAATAAGCACAAAAGGAAAAAAAAAGAACAGCATGCGAAATGTCAGTATATATGGTCTTCTTTACGACACTGAAACTTCCGGCAGCGCCAAATGAAGGGCTGCACGTTCGCCGCACGAAACACTGCGTAGTATATAAACCATGTGAACTTCCTTACAAACTTGCAAAACATATCATTCTAGGAGGAAGCGGTTTTAGAATTGCTACGATTAATTTTTTTAGTCCTGAAACTCAGTAACGCCATGTTGTGGCTTCGTTCTTTTAAGTCTTCTCATTGCAAATATACACCGGCAGACTCAAGAGACCCCAACAAGAACACAGCATAGATAAAATACCTTGCATAAAACATCGCCCTGGTTGGCGGAGAAGTAAAATTACCCTTTTCAGAATCGCGTAAACTAAACTTTAATCATTCCGAGAAATTTGTCTTGGAAACAAGGCTGGCTCGCGTGCCCAGATCGCTTCGTATATATATATATATATATATATATATATATATATATATATATATATATATATATATATATATATATATATATATATATATATATATATATAATATATATATATATATATATATATATATATATTGTTTTTTCACTCCATTCGTTCGCAGGCTCTCATCCTTTCTCCCTCGTGCTTCAATTTTTCACTCTCTGGGCTTAATTAAAGTTCCTAGCAAGTTTTCGTTCGGGTGCCCGCAAAAGAAAGAGGGGCTGCCCAGGCGTATTCTCCGAAAACAATTACTTGCTTGAAGCATGTGTAACGAGCGGTAAATATTTAGACTCAAGCGCGTCGTGCTCTTTGCTCCAGGAAGTTTTTTTTTTCCTTTCCTGCCTGTCCTAGTTTTCACTCTCTCTCTATCTCACTCTCTCTCGCTCAGTGTCTGATCTCAGCTTACTTGTGCGCATCGTTTATTAATGAACACCGAACTCTTTCCAGGCTGCAGATAAAAAGCAGCAACAACGCACGCAGCCGGAGAACCATGATTTCTTCGAAGCTTTACGTTGTCCCCCCTTTTCAGATTTGAACCAATAACGCGGCTTGGAAAACGTAATAAAGACTGCAATATAGAAACATTCTACGGTGTATAAAGAACTGCGTGCAAGATGAGGGCTGCAATCGAACAGGATACTGGATGTGCATTATCGATGTTATGAGCATTCTGTTATTCCAGTTCAACTAGCCCGTATTCAGGCATTACAGTTGAAACAAGATATATCGAATCTTCACGTTCACGTGTACATTGTGGTGCTTTCCCATATATTTGTGTTTCACAGTTGTTCAAACAAAACACTGAGTTTAACACCGAATTACCTGTGGGTATAGCCTCCTAGCAAACGTTCGTTGCGGAAAAAAATAGGAAGAGGTTATCATAGATTGATTGTATCGATACTTCTATGAATGAAAATGTCCTCACGGACAAGTGATATGAGCTGTTCATCGAAAATCAGCTGATGGACCGCAGTGTTGTGGGACAGCTAAGATAGACGGTGTTATCTGTTGGATAAGGAGTGTAAATGAATAAGTCAGCTGCGTTTCAGACGCGCCGCTACACATGTGGGTGTAACACGTCCAGCTGCTCGCGAATGAGCAACCTTGCATAAAACTGCGTACACAGGTAAAACATTGCCCTGGTTGTCGGAGATGTAATGTTTCTTTTTTTTTTTGACTATTTTGAACTAAACTTTAATCACTGCAAGAAATGTCTCGCAAACAATAAAAAAGCACCAATAAAACAAAAATAAAGTGACAAAGCTAAACATTTTAAAAAAATGGGACAAGTAAACTAACATAGATAAGAAAGCTTTACATTATTTAACGTGTTCAGTTCAACGCTCAGCCCGGAGCTAGAAAGAAAAGAAATGGTTTCGCGCCTTGACCAACGCATACTTTCAACAATAATAATAATTTCTGGGACTTTACGCACCAGAACCACAGGATGATTATGAGGAACGTCGTAGTGCGGGGCTTCGGATTAATTTTGACTACCTCTAACGTGCGCCTACATCTGAGTACACAGGTGTTTTTGCCATTCGGCCGCACCGAAATGCAGCCGCCATGATCGGAAATCGAACCCACGTCGTCGAGGTAACGAACGCTCACTCATGAACAGATGAATCAGGCCAGTCCTTAAGAGACAGACTCCAATTGAACCGAATACCATAGCGATCTCTCGTGAAATCCCACGCCAGTCGAGACAACAGGGGTCGTACACGCGTGGTGCTTCACCCTTGACCGGGAATAAAGGGTCAACCCTTTCGAGAACCAGATCCCCTAAATGATGATTGACGGCCCAGGTTGGTGGATGATGTTACAGCTGTCATCCTTGGGTTTGGGAGACAGGTACCCGTCAGGACGATCGATTTTCCCGGCTCGCGATGCAACCTGACAGCCTTCGCTGTTACAACGTACATACACTGCTATGGGCGTGGTACTGCCGCACCAGATTAAGTGGCTTCAAGAAGGGAGGTGTGGCCCTTACCCGACATCTGATTCCGAGCTCTGCCGGAACAAGACAGAGCGAGATATGAAAGTAATTAAATGTAGGCAAGTTCACCAGGACAAGTATTTTGTTTACCATCCCTCAGTGGAGGCCGAGGGAAGAAACTAGAAAGGTGAAGTGGAAATAGAGAAAGAGTTATGGAAAACATAACAGGTGCAGACAGTCACTGTTGTTGACTGCACAAGATGACGCTTGTCAAATATGACCGTATATCCGTACTGAGTTGTGCGTTAAATTAGTGACCCGAACGAAGAGTGGCTTGCTGGACGAGTTGGTACGGCATAATCGTAGAAAGCAGCGCAAAAACGGAGACAAAGAAAAGACCACACGTACACAGCGCAAACTAGCACGTTATTTATTTATTTATTGGTTTGCATACATACAAGCACAAGGACAAAGAGAAAAGAGGGAGAGAGCAAGCTGGCAACTGCCACCAAGAGGGGCACAACGCCTGCCTGCTCTTTCGGGAGGAGGGAAGAGACAGAGTTAGGAGGAGAAAAAGAGGAAAGGAGATAGGAAAGTGAAGAAAAAAAATGACGAAGACTTTAGTTCTATTGAAAAACACACACAATACTTGTGCAAAGAAACACGTGGTCAAAATCTAAACAGCAAGATACAAGGTTTCATTTAGTGGTTAGCGCTCACGAATTTAATTCAGTGTCGTGCAACGTGCCACTGCGCTTTGTACGTGCGGTCCCGTCTTTGTCCCCGTTTTTTACGCCGGTTTCTGCGATGACCCGAACGAGTTGCCTGTCGCTAAACTGACAGGATCTGCTTGATTAACGGCTCAACTTTAACCAAACCAAAATCAGCTTGGCTGTTATTTCAGTTGAACATGTTTCGATAGCGGCGATAGAGAAATGCTGTTACCATGAGCTGACACGTGAGCCGACATCATTGTGCGGAGACCTTTCTCGGCGCCCTCTTCGCGGTGACAACACGAAAATTTGCTAACGTTTTGCAACCAAGCTCGTACAGGAGAGAACGAAAACGCAGTACAGTAGAACAATGTCGTGCGCACATTGAGATAAAGGTACATCATGAACATTTAAAACCAAATCAATATTTTACGCATAATAATCCCATTCACAAAGACAGTACTACACAAAAGTGAACAGAAGCAGTTTAAAGGCGGCATTCACTATTCCCCATGCAATATGGCGCAATCCATAGCACGCATATTGCTGTCTACTGATGTTTTAAATAATCGTGAGCGCACCATTTTAATATGGATGTAAGCAAACAATGAGTGAGAACAAGTCAGACGGTTAAAGTCAAAAAGAAATTAACATAAAAGTAGAAATCATGATGAGAAACCAAAGGCCGTTAATACAGAGAAAATGCGGTATGACACCCACTATTCTCATGACAAAGGCGTTTCTGGCAGCCCCATACGAAATGTTCACTGAAAGAAAAAAAACAAAAAACAGAGGGCACAATTCCTAAGTGCATACGCGATCATATGTAAATGGGTCGCACCGTTATATCCCTGTATTAAAATAAAAAATGACAAAATTTAAGTAACCACAAGGAAGATAAAAAGCAACGCGCACGCTTTACGTACTGGAGAAATGTCTCTACCACGTGCGTAGAAATAATTCCCGGGTTCAATCTACGCGCTTCGAGCGACACCCTTTCGTCACGGACTCGTGCATATGGCAAAAGAGTCGACTGAGAAATCCAATAATCGATGTCATTTGCCCGCGGCGAACGAGAATTGCCGAGAAGTTCGCTTAAAAGCTCGACTTTCTCGCGTCGTCGCTCGCTGCCTCGATTTCTAATGGCCTTTTTCCTTCTAGTTCTCTGTATCTTGCTCATTTACTTGTTGGGGCACAGATTTCGCAATCTGAGCATTTTACGACCAATTTTCGTGAATTATTGCGCTTTTAAGCGCGCGCGTGAACGCTTTAGACCACTACCGAGTACTTGAAAATCATTCGTTTTATTTTTCTCGATTGCGCATGCTGTAGTTGAGAACACGCGCGCGTCGTTTAGAGAGCTGCGTCATTATGCTAATTTTTAGAAGTCGTGTCGCCTCTCGCTTTCTCTGATGCTACGTACAGATTCAACGCTGACAGCGAGCAGCGAGCAAATCTTGATGGAAACGGAATCCAGTACGTGACGGCGTATAGCACTGCGCGCGAACTAGGAAAAAAGACAGAGTAGAAAAAGAGCGGCTAAACTAAAGCCAACTCACCCAAGCATCTACTCTTGGAATCCAGTATAGCTCGGCACTTCATGAAATCTGCAGTTAGCGGCGGATATCTTATGTATACCGTTTTTTTTTCTACTTTTAATGCGTAGTGCACATACAAAAGATGAGCATGCAAGGTAGTCTAGCGTTCCTTCGTGCATATTTTATCGTTTTGAGTTGCGTAACGTCTGTTTTATCTCTGGTGTGTCGTCATACGCATATATACCCTGCACCAAACATTCTTCTCAACCTCATTGTTCCCTCAAATAAACAACAGTGTAGTTGATAGACATAGGTATTTAGTAAAGTGCAGCAAGCGATAGTGCATTAAGTTGTGCAATCGAGGGCCAGGCTTTTTTGCTAGACATAATGAATCGCGGGGTGAGAGAGGCGCGTTATATTACCTTCACGTTCTCAGTCGACTGCATTGTTCGAACAAACAGTTTTTTCGAGGCAACTGCGATAAAGAGACCGTCGCTCGCAACTCCAGCGACAAAATAGAAAATTTAAAAAAAAGAGAGAAGTCATGCGCATCACCACATCTGCCGATAAGCAATGAACGAGCGTTTCTTTAAGGTATGGGCTTTCGGATGGACCGACAGCAAGATGGGCTGCTTTCCGCCGATCCGCCGGCGACCCCTGCTTTGGAAAATAAGGTGTCCACCCTTGGTTTGGAACACAGCGCCGCGTGTCGGCCACCGGTCGCTTGTTCTAATCTTTTTCCGTCGCGACTCTACTAGTGGTCCGGACTTTCGGCAAGCGTCAAACAGTACGTTAAAGGCTGTCGGAAATTCCAGCACCGAAAGACACTATCTGTTTAGGCACCTCACTATACTGCGGCCAATGGAAGCCCCTCGCACGGTCTTTGACCGATTCGGCATGGACATGCTCGGACCGTTTCCCCTCTCTGCTGACGGCCACAAGTGGGTGAGCGTCGCGACTGACTACTTAGCACGCTATGCTCAGACGCAGGCGATTACATGAGCCACGACTCCTAGGAAGCGTGATTCTTCGAGGGTCACGTCATCTTGCGTCACGGTGCTTCCTCCAGTGTAATAACAGACAGAGAGAAAGCATTCGCGGCACAGCTTAATGAACGAGGTTTTTGAACTAAGCAACACCAGGCGGCCGCGTACCATCTGCAGACCAAAGGACTTGCCCAAAGACTGAATAAGACGCTCACAGACATGCCCGCAATGTATGTACGTACATCGACGCCCAGGACAAAACACGGGACCAGACCTTGCCTTGCGTGACCTTCGCGTATAACACCGGCGTGCAAGATACCACACGATTCACTCCATTTCGGCTTCTCTACGGCCGCGAAGTGCAGACGATGCTAGACGCTATACTGCCATGTCAAGACGCCGATGAGTTTACAACCGACGCCGAGGAACTTGCAGAGCGTGCCGAGGAAGCTCGGCAGCTCGTGTCACTACACATCGGCCAGCACCAGCAGCACCGCTACAACAACGCTACAACATCCGCCGCAGCGGAATGTCCTACGACCCCGGAGACCAAGTTTGGATGTGGACTCCCGTTCGCCGCCGTAGCCTCAGCGAAAAGTTACTGAGCCGGTATTTTGGCCCTTATAAAGTGCTACACCGCGTCAGTGACGTGAACTGCTGGTCCCGGACAAAACATCGCAGACACGGACCGGGACAGGACAACCGAGCCCAGACGTAGTTCATGTGCTCATGAAACCGTACATTGCGCATTCATAACAGTGTTTCTTTTTTATCGTGCACCGGTCTGTGTTTATGCCTTTCATTTATGTTTGTGAACTCGCTTGTTAGTTCATTGACTTTTCCACCATCAGGTTATTTATTTTGCACTTTCACTTTATCCGCGTTTTCTTATTTTTCTAAAGGGAGGGAGCTAGAAAACTACACACACACACAAACACGGGAGCGTGGTAGTCGTCCAACAAGGTGGGGTCACTCGTACCTACTTCAGCAGCGCCTTCGTCGTTTTCTGATGTCAAGCTCGAACTTTCCGGCATTCTAAAACTGATTGCTCGGAAAGCGGCTGGCCGTCTAGGCGTGCTAACACTGCTGAGGGGAACTGTCTCTGGGAACTGCAGCGAGGACAATGACACAGGATGAGTTCACTGGTTTCCTCGCTGCCGCAACGGTCACAGGCAGCGGTGTGTGCCATTGGGATCCGTCGTCCAAATATGTTTTGTAAACGACACTCCAAGGCTCCAAGCCACAAGCGGCAGTGAACGGCTGTGACGGATCGGGGTAGTTCCAAGAGAACTTGCAGTCGTAGGGACGGTTCCACGCGGCTACGGCGGGTGTGTAATAAACTGTGCGTGTTCCACATAGATCGTGCCACATCACGGGCGAGCGTACCTATTCTTTGCTGCTGCGCCGGTCCTTGGCAGTAGAGTGCGATCCTGCGCGGAATTTTCATGAGCATTCTTAGCATTGTTAGTTCGACATTGCCGTAGTTATGGTTAGACTCTATAAACTTGGTTACGGATAGATGCAGTTTTGTGCACCTATAGGAAGGGTTACACAAAGTTCAGAATGCATACATTTTAAACTTGGTAACCCTTACTACAGGTGCACAAAATCACATCTATCCGTTACCAAGTTTAGAGTGTACCTTGTAGTGTCGTCATAGGCTCTTCCCCTCTTCCATTCTTTCACACCTCATCTCCCTTTCCCACGAACAGGATAACCAATCGGTGATCTCCCTCGGGTTGACCTCGACGTCTTTTCCATTTTCTTTACCTTTCTCTCTCTCTCTCTCTTGCTCTTTCTTACCGACGTGATGCTACACTAAGAAAAATAAAGACAGAAAGAGGGCGGGAGTTTCATTTTCTTGCCGCGTCTTTCTTCAAAGAAGACTCGAAGAGAGAGCGGCGCTAAAACGACTCCCCGAAATGCATTCGGCGTGCTTCTGTGCCGTGCTCAAAGATGAAGGCAGGCGCGCACTGAACGCATGGCTTTTACGGCTTTGGATTGGGAAAAATAGAAGAGGAAACTTGGCGCCGTTGGAATTTTCAACTCGTAAACACAGCCTGGGGCATCACGAAGCGAGCGTTCACACGAGCGTTGATGGTTCGGTTGTTCCGTCAGTCTGCAGTGAAAGAACCTCTTCCTGGAGAAAATGCGAAATAAAAAAAATAGATGTGTCTGCAAACCAGCAGCCCCGTCTGTCGGTAAAGTGGCTGGCGAAATATTGTCGGTATGCTGCGTGCCCGCTTCACACTTCGTGTTCCTTCGGGTGCAGGCACGCTAGCCTCGTTTATATTCCTTTTAAAGGCCGCGGTCTGAAAGCATGGTCCGTCCAAACCGAGACGGTCGTGACGAAAAAAAAACAATAAATCGAGAAAATAATTTGAATTGCGACACCCGGAATTTGGCTCTCAAACCATGACGAAGAAAAAACAAATGGAGCTGTGACAAAGTGCGTCTTCTCAGGCTTTTGCCTCAGAGAGAAATAATGTTTCGTCCTTTTTTTTTTTATTAATTCACCTTTAACCATGTTCTAGTACTGTTCGGTATAGCACTCTAAAAACAACTTTAGGTGTCTGGTTGTCTCTTAGACCAGTACTTTGATTTTCTTGCACTTGTCATGGATATTTCTCAAGCGCTAAACTGCACTCAGACCACTCGCCAACGAGATTACTTTTTCTTTCTTTTTTTTTTTCGTGTCTCGCACCCACGTCACGTCCACGTTTGAAATGGGTCGCTCTTTGTTCTCGTCTCTGTCTAAGCTTAGGCAAATGGCGAGTGCAACTTCAGTTGACTGCTTTGTTATATCTGCTTTTTTCGGACCCATCTAGTCCACATACTTCCAGAGATTGTGCTAGACGTAGCGCCAATGTGATCATCTCCGTTCAGTGAGCGAACTTGGCGTATGTTTTTAGCATTAGCAATAAACTGTCAGTTCTAAACTGCGTTACCGGCTTTAAACTATTACTAAACTGGAAACAATGAAAAAGGATGTATACTGTTTCCGCACATATTTTGTATCACCTTGCATTCGTTGTACCTATAGGAACAGAACGCGTCCCTGCGTTCTATTCCGATCGCATATTCCTGATCGTTCAGAATAAAGCCTGCGGCTTTATTCTGAACAGAAGAAAGTCATAGACTTCGGGCGCATCGATCCTGTGAAACATACAAAATGTAGTGGAGAGGAATCAGTGCGGGTAGCCTCAAAGAGAGAGAGAGAGAGAAAGGTCGAGAGAAAGGCAGGGAGGTTAACAAGAAGTTTTTCGGTTTGCTACCCTGCACTGGGGAAGGGGTAAGGAGGATAGAAAGGTAAGGAAGGAAAAAGGAGTAAAAAAAAATCGGCAGATCTCACGTACCGTGGGAGTCGATATTATGCGAAGCAAGCGGCGGGTAGGTGACTGTGGCGCAAGTTTTTTACATAGCGACACGTTATAAAATGACGCTAAAGATATGTATAAATTTTATACGCACACACATATATATCTTGAAGAGCCTCATATGTGTTATATAACCAGTTGTTTACGGTTGGGTAACGCTGCCAATGGCAACGTGGGTATTACGAACACCAGAAGCGGTAAGCTGATATGTAGTGCTTATACGTGTCCCGAAAACGCACGCATGTTTCACGAACCCGTGTGCATGTGTGCAAGAAGTTCTTGACAGTTCTTGAACTAGGGCATAATCACCGTGATCAGTGAGCACCAGCAGCTGGTCATGAATTGTTATAGGATCCGGTCGTGATCGTGGTGACGAGGGGTCCATGTGTAGTGAAGTATGTGGTATAGTAGAGCTGTTGTAATTCGTGGATGCCTCGGTCATTGTGTCGACAAATTGTCTGTCGACAGAGCCGGCGACGTGTCGGAACCTGAAGCCACCCTTCGCGTTGGTGAGGTATAGGCCGTCGAGGCTGGTAGGCCTGGATAATGGTACGTAGACCAACATCAGTGGATGGTGTTTGTCGTATTCGTAGACTATACCTGGGCGTAAGTGGCCTACGTAGCCTAGTCTACCAAGCGGCTGTCAGTCAATCTGGTATCGTCCTCGGTCAGCATGAGGTCATCGCACAGCCTCGTAAGAACTGAAGATCGTAAGAAATGCTGCGTCGTTCTGGCGGTCTAAGTGCACTTTACGGTGCGATGATGTGAATATAATACGTAACTTTCGTTGATGTATTCCTCCGCGGTCGAGCAATGCTTCAATATAGCTTGCTGAATAATAGAAATACAAACATATAGTTTATTAGACTGCTATAAAAGCGGAGCCAACACTCGAACTACAGACATTAATCTGATATGACGCCTGTATCGTAGGAGTACACATCGTAGGAGTATCATGCAGTGTTTATTGCTTTCTTGTAAAATTAGACAGCCACAATTGACGTTGCACCGTTATTACGCCTGCGTAGGCTGCTTTTCCAAACCACTTTACAGACCTGGCGTGGCTCAGTGGTAGAATACCTGATTGCCACGCTGAATGCTTGGGTTCTATTCCTGCTGGAATCCTAATTTTCATTCTTTCCATTCGTTGAGTCAACGCTGCCGATGTTGGTTTTCCTCAACGCTCTAGCATTTAAGTTACCAATGTCTGTTCTCACCCTTCCTGGGTAGATATAAACTGTCAATCACCTGTGGCGCATACCCGTACACCGCGGTCCGTGGTAAACGGGTATGTGCCACACGTGTCTAGTGGAAAGGGTGTGACGACGTACGCGGCAGGATTTTGACGTTATTCATGTCATGACCCAGCAATCATATTCGTCAAATCCTGTTACCCTCCCATGCAAATTTTGGTCTACACCAAGTTAAAGGAGGCGATCATGAGAGCACCCAGACGTAGGCGGCTAGATAGATAGATAGATAGATAGATAGATAGATAGATAGATAGATAGATAGATAGATAGATAGATAGATAGATAGATAGATAGATAGATAGATAGATAGATAGATAGATAGATAGATAGATAGATAGATAGATAGATAGATAGATAGATAGATAGATAGATAGATAGATAGATAGATAGATAGATAGATAGATAGATAGATAGATAGATAGATAGATAGATAGATAGATAGATAGATAGATAGATAGATAGATAGATAGATAGATAGATAGATAGATAGATAGATAGATAGATAGATAGATAGATAGATAGATAGATAGATAGATAGATAGATAGATAGATAGATAGATAGATAGATAGATAGATAGAAACGCCCAAAGTGCCAGAGGTTCGCTAAGAAATGCTTCGCATTTAAAAAACGGACACACACTCAAGCACGGGAGCATCATAGTCGTTTTGCGAGGTCGGTTGAACGCAGAAACTTCAGCAGCGCCTTCGTCGCTTTCTGGCCGGAAGCTAGAACGTTCCGACACTCCAAAATTGATTGTTCAGAAAGTGGCTGGTCATCGAGGCGTGCTAGCGTCGCTGAGAGCTGTCGTCTTTGGGAGCTGTAGTGAGGACGATGACACAGGACGGGCGCAAATGGTTTGCTCGCTGCCACAGTGAGCACAGGCAGCACTGTCTGCCATTCCGATTCGGTAAGCAAAGCTGCTCGTGAAAGACACTCCAAGCCACAGGCGGCAGAGGACTTTAAAAATACGATGAAGCAGCCGGGCGGCGAAGTGCCAGCAATGCCTGAACTTTTGCGGTATTTCGCAAGGGGACTGCTTAGTCGGGGATTTCAGATAACTACGACCACTTTATAACTTTGAAAATTTTTTAGACATCTTACGAAATCCTAATTACGACGACACTACGCATATGCCGTGTCTCGAGACGCTGCCGTGCCAGCGTTGTCAAACAATAAAAAAAAATAACCCTGGCAGTAGTGAGTATAAAATGCGCTTATTTGTTATGCATCTAGCTTCGATGTCTATTTTATGCTGCATAAATTTACTTGAGAAATTACCGGCGCGTAATTTCTCAAACCTCAAAGGGCTTCACAAAACAGTCCATGACAATCGTTTGTTTGTTTGTTTGTTTGTTTGTTTGTTTGTTTGTTTGTTTGTTTGTTTGTTTGTTTGTTTGTTTGTTTGTTTGTTTGTTTGTTTGTTTAACAAACACAATTGGCCCAATTTCCACCGCCACCTATACGTGCTAACAGTACATATCATAAATTGTTTGTATCTTTGTACATAACCACAATTTCTTCCTTCGTATGTTTTTAAATAACCGATGATCGAGAAATAACCTTAGGGTATTTGTTTGAATGTCTGACGGGTAATGTGCATTCAGTACATACATATGTTATACATATATTCATAATATGTTATATGTATATATGTTATATAGAGGATCCTGTCGAGTTCTCTATCGCTAATAATCAAGCCAAAAGAACAAGCTATAGTTGCTTCATACATTGATTCTATCAGAAACACAGAAACAAAAGAAAGAGATAGTTCGTATATCGCTTATACGCATGCGTGGTTTCCATTCGCTAACCATACCGTCAGACGAAACTATTCCTTCTCAAGTTTCACTGATCCTCCGTTATTCTGCTGATATGCTGAGTTAAGCATATCATTTCACGTCCATAGTGAGTTACCGCTAAGTTTTATTCTGTTTTACTTCTGACTCGTGCCTTGTGAAAACAATCCCTCGTACGGAACAGGACGGTATAACAAGACAATGTTTTCTCTCTCTCTCTGACGGCGCTGCCATGTCCTCATTACGAGATTAATCGCGACTCGCGATCACCGCGTTTTTTTAATAAGTGCCACGTTCTTTTTCTATACTGCTTTTGTCGAAGCGATTTTGTAAAAAGCATACACGTACACTACAGTTTTCGAAAGGTTACCGACAGTAAGTTCCACAAGAAAAGCAGAATTTTGCGCAGTGCAAGCTTCTCTCGGTGATATTTAAAAAAGTCTTGGTACTTGTTATCGATATTTGTTGTGAAAATGCGCATTATATTTCTGTTTAGACAGCACATGTTCGTTCGCGATGCTATCTTTTTTCGTTGTTTTGCCGTGATTTCTTCTTTCCTTCTTTTTTTTCGTTCTATGCCTCTCGCCCCGTGGTAGGTCTTGTGTCCTTGTATTTAAAAAAAACAGCGCAAGAGTGGACAACGGGCAAAGAAAGGGTCAAAGACAAGCGCTGTTTTTTTTTACTTCCAACTGAGGATTTATTGAAAAAAATCACAGCATATCCACGGAGTGAATGATGATGAGTGGGCGAAGCTGCGGAGGTTCATCGGTAAACCGTGAATCTTCCGTGAATTCTGCCCAGTACATCATCACCGACGTGAGATCGGGCGCCTTTATACTAAAGGTTCGATGAGTTATGACGACTTGCAGCTCACTTTAATTTTACATGTACGCTGTGAATTTTCATTGTTTAGAAAACCATTGCTTTAGAAAACACCTTGCGTCTTTCGTTAAGCAGCTGGCGTCTTTTTCGTTTTGCTTTAGAAACATCTGGCGTTCTTTCGTTTTGTTTTTACAAAACATCTGGCGTGTTTCGTTGGTTTATTTCATCAATCAACGGCGTTTTGAACAAAATTTTATTGTTTAATCACGCACAGGAGAAATCTCACCAGGCACTACCTTGGAGGTAAACAATGGCTGCTAATGGGAATGAGAGACAGAAGAAGTCGGCTTTTAGCTAACACTTACACTTCTACAGAGACAGAAGAATTCGGCTTTTAGTTAACGCGCACGCTGCGAATTTTTTATTGTTCAACAACGCACAGGAGAAATCTCCCACCGGCACCACCTTGGAGGTCAAAGGGTAAGACTTGTTACTCACTACTACGAGCACGACGAGGGACGAACGGGTGCCGCCTTAAGGAGCTTCGCCCCTAAAACGCATATGCATATAAGTCGGCATACTACATGACGTGAGCGTACACAAACTACCGCGTTAACAAGCGTCAAGAAGTTCAGCAAGATCTTATCGGACGTGACAAATACACGATATGCAAAAGCACAAAAAAGCCACCAAAAGCAAGTCAGAGGTGTGTACTATAGTTTACGCCGTCAAGATATGCCAGTTCTCTTGGAGTCAAGGCATCCGAGGCCTTGCCGACACAGTTACCCTTGATAATAATCGAGGCCTCAATGATCACTTTTGTCTGATCACTCGCATGTTTCGCCAGGACCGCGGTTTGGTCAAACACATGAGTGCGGCCGCACTGAGCACAGTGCTGAGCAAAAAAAAAACCGTCATTATTTTTCCTTTTCTGCACCTTCAAATTGTGCTCTTTTAACCTGATGTTCAGGCATCGCCCGTTTGACCAACATATTTGAGGCCGCAGGAAAGGGGAACACTCTACACGACTTTGTCTGCACATCCAACAAAATGGTTCTGATATTTTTCCTTGTACTTGTCCGCTCCTGCGTTATTTTTTGAAGATGGATTAGCAACTAGCCCAATCTAAAACCTTGCTTGTGTTCTGGTGTTCACAGCCGTAGGTATTACTCGTGCTGTTGTAAGCAAACTAGAGGTGTTGCACCTAAAGGGAGATTCGCACTACAGTCAACAGCCGGCGAATAGAAGCAAACATTTGACAGAAATATGTTGACTTGGGCAAGAGGCTCGTTTAAGCAACAGAGAACATCTATCAAGAGGTCTATGTAAAGTAATCACTTTTTATGTTGAAAAATCGCTTGCGAGGTTCGGCGTGGAGTCAAAGTCTAGTAAGTGCTTGTGTTTTCATCGCATCTTTCTGTCCGTGTTTGTGTGTGCTTTCTAGGGTTGTCCTGTGCAAAACGAACTCGCCCTAAAGGTTGGTGCTCTTGAGGTCAACGATGCGGGAATCATTCTTAAAAAAAAAAGGTGCGGTGGATATATTAAAAGAAGTTCTTGCAACTATTAAAGTACTTGGTTGATGCCTTTTGTTATTTAATGTATCCACGTGTGTACAGCAGTTGCCAATTACCGCGTTATTGTAAAAGCACGCGTAAATCACATGTTCGCGCCTCTAAAGCTGCATTCCGGTACCTTGTTCAACTCGTTTAATGAACATTATTTGAACGTGTTCCTCGTAAACGATAACTACTTGTGATAACACGTTTTCGAGTTTTACAACGTCAGAACCACGATATGATTACGAGACATGCCGTAGTAGGTTGCTCCTGATTCATTTTAGCCACGTTAGGTTAACACGCGCACACCATGTCACCTAAATACACAAGCGTTTTTGGCGTTTCCTTAGTGATTTTGTTGTAAAAGCGCGAATAAAAACGTGTATAACTTAGTAATACTCCTTGTAAGACTTGTTGATTCATGCTGACTGAAATACAAAACGACGCGTAACATTATTCTCAGAAAACCAGTGATATAATAGCAGCCATGCGCAAAGCACATCGCCTCACACGCTTGTCAAAACACACTGTATAAGGAGAATGACAAAAAAAAATTGCCTAATCTAGAAAATCTTGAAGGAAATTAAACTCGCCACCGCGCAGAGCAAACAGATGTGCCACTCAGACGCATTTCTTTCTTTTTTGTTATCGTAACATGCTTCCATGATCAGTTGCGAGTGACGTCCTTCTCTGTTCTGTCTCGAGTTCTTTTACGGTGGTCACGCACCTTTTAAAGCGAAAGCCTTAGATACCTCACCGAACGCGAAAATTGACCGTCGGTGTCGGCGTCAACACGAGCGATGCAAAAAAAAAATCATCATCACGTGATGACGTCACAATATGACGTCACTTGTCGCTTTCGGAAATCCTTTTTCAATGACGTTATAATGACACCATATACCGTGGCGTCACACGATGACGTCATCACGACATCTTCGCTTGTTGAAAGGCGGGCCGACCACGTATTCGGGGCAAAACCAGGTGAGCTGCTGAAAGCTTGCATATGCCTACGGCACTGAAGGCCGTGCAAAACCAAGTTAAGCGCGGAAAGCTTTCGGAAGGAGGAGATTCAGTACAATCGGTTGAGAAGATAAGGAAGAAGAACATGACTTTCGCCTTCGAGTCGTCTTAGGCGAATGCATAAAGAACCCTGCAAGATATTTTTCTAATTTTATTAAGAAAGAGAAGCTTGAAAACTTTATCTTTAAGCTGACAGCGAGGAACGGCGAAGGATAATATGGGCCCCCATTTTCGCATTTTATCTCGGAGATGGACAAAACGACATTCCCATTTTCCCATTTTCTGACCGCCGACCGGAGCGAACGCGGCTCGTCTAATCGAGCTGCAAATGACCCTATCGGAATGCGGTGAAGCGCGCGCCAATTTCGGGAAGCCGGTTGGGCAAACTTCTCCTTTCCACTCAGCGGTACTGCGGAGAAGACTGCCTACTCCGTCAGCATGCCAAACAGCTTTGCACCGTGGCTGCGCTTCGGAAACTCACGTCTCCCTACTCCGTCGGCACCAGTGATTCGGTGAAGCTCTCCTCTTTCGGAACTCCTTTTTTTAAATGTTGTGTCTGCACAGCGCGTTATATACCCAGGTGACCCGTAGAGTGGTGACCCCACATCGGAGGCCTCCGCTACGGCAGCAGAGAATACGCCTCCCGGCCTTTTCGCTCAAATTACCAGCTGGGCCTTTAGTGCTACATATTTCAGCTTTTGTACGTTTTAGATTACCATTTCAACATTCTTTTACGTTCATATTGCACACCTTATTCGTCATCCCTCCGTACGTTTATTACGGAGCTGCATGTTACGCTGTTATACGACAACGATTCGTAGGTTGTGGGTTCGGATTCCACCGAACGAAACGCTGATTTTTCGTCCACTTTCGTTCATTTCAATATACGTCCTAATTACTGCTCCACAGGTTAAAGGCAACAGTTAATGTTCCCCTAAGCTTTCCTTGACCGAACTGTCTGTTGGCCTCATTTGTTTGTCTCTAACAAAGAAACGATCCCCTCGAAAAAAAAATTCTCCATCTTTTGTTACACAGCGACTGCTTTTAGGTCCTTTCCACGGCCTTGTAGCGCATCCGTGACTCGCGCGCTATAGTGAACTCATTACTCTAATGTGCCGGCCATTCTATGGCCAGTAGAGGTCCTTGCACCATTAAAACAGTATCGGATCAATCATAATCATAACGACGAATCCATGAACCATTCTACCCTCTTAAGACCATCAAAGATGTGCAGCACAAGGCGTAGAGGTGACGCAGAATTTTCATGAAAGGTACAGAAATTCCCTTTTGAATTTATGTTCCTTTAAAGCACCTCCACCTCAATTTACGTGGGGCAAAAGTACAGCGAGCTGCTTGTGTGTTTATTTATTTTAAAATGCATTTATTTATGTATCTATTTATTCCCTTGTCTATCATTTTGTTAATTAATATATTTATTTCTGCTTTGCCGCGTGCGCTTGTCGTTTCCTGCACGATCTTGAGGAGCCATTTGGCCAGAATTCATTTACGTTCTATTTTTCCCGCCGACAACTTCTTCATTTTTAGTAAACCACAGGGGTTTGCCCAATTTCTGTGGCACAAGATTGCTAAGGGCTTTCTGTTGGCAGAGTTAGTGTTCGCAGGATTACTGTTCGCCGAGCTAGGGATGGCCTAGTAACATGCAGGTTCGCTATAAAACAATGTGACAAATTTGCGAGTGCGTTGTAGAAACTTCGACTGGAGACGCTGCAGCACCTCTACTGCGTTTCTATCTACAAACCACAGCTGCAGCACCGAGATCAGTGCGGCGGACGTGTGAAACATTAAATTCACTTTGTGAGTTGGTGCGTAGACTGAACGAGTTGGCTTATCACTCACGATCTTGAAAAACCTTACGGAAACACGCACTGCTCCAGCAAAGCTTTTTTTTACATATATTAAACAAAAAAGGGAGAGCTAGAGCTAATATGGAGGCCCCGTTTTATTGTTTTATTTGGTTTTCGGTTTTCTCTTTGTCGATATAATAGAAGTAAATGTTGGCGGACAGATTGCACTCCAGCTTCTCCTCTACTCGTAAATACCGGCAAAATACAACATTCAGGTTCCTTGTCACACGAAAGGTAAAAATTACACCATCTCCCGCTAAAGGGGGCCATGAGGCGATGCGAAGCCGGAGCACTTGCACGATCGCGTTCCGTTGGCGTTCGTTGGGCATGCTACCGACCTCGCGTCGTGGAACGCGAAGAGGGACGCTACGCGCGTCGTATCTTCCATCTAGCCTGGCCGTTAATTCTCACAGGGCGAGCGGGGAACGCGGTCGAGAGGCGGGCGGGAGGGGGGCAGCGTAGGAGAGGAGAGAGAAGGGGAGGGCACGCGCATGCGCTCTAGCTCATCGCGGCGTTGCGCAGGAGAGAATTTCGGCATGTCTAGCCCGCGTTTCAGAGGAAGAGTGGAAAGGGGGAGGGGAGAGGGCAAGTGGAGAGGGGTAGGGGAGAGGGAAAGTGGAGAGGAGAATGGGAGATGGAAAGGGGAGAGGGAAAGTGGAGAGGGGAGGAGAGGTTGTGGAGAGGGTATGCGCATGCGCAGTAAGGGTGGTCACGCCGCACACCACCACCACCGGATTGAGCTCCGCCTTAAGATACTTCGCATCTAAAACACACCACAACGCTGCAAAATCAACCACAAAACTGCGAACAATAATGCTACGTAGAAAGAAACCCTCGAATCGGTGGACGCTGCTGATAACACGACATAACACGAAAGAGTGACATCATAAAAAAGTACTCCAGTTATCACAGGTATACGGAGAACGTTCCATACGTTAATAACGCCCAAAAATGTGTTTTCTTCAAGAAAGGCATTTGGCTGTATGGAAGAGCGCGTTTGTTTCTTTTTTAAATCTACCCCCATTATCGTGCATTTCATTCTGTGTACCGCAGCTTGCAAAGGCGGTGTTGCTCGATATTTTTAAGCGTACAGTCTAACGACCCCTGGACGATTACGAAAGCCGTGGTACGCGTAACGTAGCTAACGAGGCCGCACCTCTTACCGTTATCGGCGATCAGCGGTTACTGTTTTCAGCCGATGTAAAACACGTGCGTCTAATGAAGAACACACGAAGCGCACGCTCATTAAACCTGCAGTATATTCGACTGCGCACTAAATAATTGTTATCGACGAGATATCGAGCGTTATCGAGCTCATGGCGACAACTTTTTCTCAGTCTATCTCATTGCCTCAGAAAGGCTGCGTTAACAAGGGAGCAGTAATAAAAGAACTTTAGAATACCCCCTGTAACTTCGCTTAATTTGTAGTGTTAGTGAAAATGGAAGCAAAAATGTTATACGTTAGGCTGTGCCTCTCGGTATTCAACTGTTTTCGTGATATCATTCCTTCTTTTGTTGTTTGATTTCGTGGTTAGGAATGAGGAAATCTGAAAAATGAACTTTCATGAAATTTACACAGCGAAATTTTTGCCGAAGTCAATTCTCTACAGAGTTTAATTTCTGTTATCGGCACTGCAAGTACGTCACGAAACTGCTTGAGAGATTTATAAACAACGGGAACATGTGTTGCCGTTCCTCCTATTACCGACACTTCAAAAGTTTATTCCAAACTTTTATTCTAAGTGTTTATTCAAAAATTCAATGCGTAAAAAAGGACGATCGAAGTGGCAAAGCTAAAAGGGAAAACCCAAGCTAGTCAGCTTGAATAGCCTTCGGCTTACCACTCTGTAAAGCGTAAAACAGCGCTATGCGGAACGTTCTCTAAGACGAGAAGTTAAATTACAATCGTTTTGATTGATTGTTTACTTATATATGGAAGGGGTGGTTCCAGACCCAAGTGAAAAAGCAACGAATGGAGAAGTGAATTCATTTTCTTCATGATATCAACAAGGCGTCAATAAGTTTACGAGAACGAGAATTTGAAACCTTAACAGTTTTCAATCACTACTACTCACTTAAAAAATTCTGCTTTCAAAGCGGAAAAATACAAACTTCGACAAAGGTATTACAACGATGGTTGATGACTTTAATTACAGCTTGGCGGCTGCTGTCTCGACTGTATACATATTTAATACTTCAACCAAACTTAGGCACCGAAGTGTGGCATGAGTGACTGTAAAACGCTATCTGCCTATAGAAAGTGTTACACATAAGGAAGAGCGCACATTTGCCTATATGTAATTTGAAACGCATAACAAGACATTCGCACCTGTTCGAAAAATGGTAGGGACCCAGTAACCTACTTCAACGTCATCACCCTATTTGAATTCAGCATAACGGTACACCTTGTGTGATGGTGCCAGAGCTAAAATACGTAAAACACTGAGAAAATAACGTTAAATAATGGAGCAAGTTTTAAATCATTCGCGCTTCAAAGCCGAAAAGAACTCGTAGTAATCATGTTGCAAGCCTTTCGACGCAAGTCTCGCCAATAAATTGTACCTATGAAAAGTACACGGCAGTTGAAGGAAAATAAACCATTAATATCTATGTATGTGTTGTATATTTTTGTAAGTGAAATATATACCTTTCCTACGTATATGCATAATGCACTTTCTGTTAGACTCACCGGAAAGGAAATAATAAATTCATCTTCAGATGTCGCCTTGCTTTACGAAAAGCTGCATGCTTTCCTTTTTTTCTTTTTTTTTTGTACTGATCAGGTAAAATTCTCAAACCAGGGGTTGCGACTGGCCGAAGTCATTGTCAGAGTTATTTTACAATCTTTTCCAGTGGTCGCGTTTTCTTTAAAAAATGCCGGAGAATAACTTGGCGACGGAAATGACAATGACGAAGTGGGCTCCTAGCAAACAGAGGTTTGGTTTTTCGCTCTTTTTACACCGTCGTACACTGAAACCTCTTTTGCTGTGCGTCAATGTGCAACGAGCTTTTGTGCACGGAAATTTGCGTGGGATGTAACTATTTGCGGAGCAAGATTCGTCGCCTCCAGGCACTTGTTACTGTTTTCTTATTCGCACTCTCTCTCTCTCTCTCTCTCTCTCTCTCTCGTGTATTATTAATTTTCGTGAAGACATTAGAAGACACCTGTACGTTGATTAGAGTTGCTTTTATATTATACCTCCGTCTCAATTTAATCTTGTATAAGTTAATCAAGGAAGTGTTTGCAAAGAAGAAAATTCAAACCTGGTTTTTGCATTTTGCGTTGTCTGTGTCAGAGTAAGTACACAGCCGTCCGCAGAGCGCAATGGCGTTCAAGCGAAGCGGAACTTCCAGCATTAGGGCTTCGGCAAACATTCGTTCCTGTATATATGACCGCCATTTCTTTCGTTTCCCAAAGGTGTCCATTGCAGTGTACCTGCTTAGCGAAGTCACTGAACTCGCTGCTACTGTGTTTGTCTTTCCCACTCGATTCATGTAAAGGCGTACGGAAGACTTCAGTTTATTTCTTTTTTTGTATTTCTCCTCCTTAGCACCAGGGGTCAGGAAGTATCAGCATTCTATATGGTAGCGAACTGGGACTGACCCGAAGACATGAGCACTCAGAGGCGTACGCGTGCCCGCCTAAGGGCAACGTTTGCAGTGGCTCTGCTGTTCAAACAACGAAACCATTTTGGCTCCCCGTTGTTTTGCTTCTTTTTGCTGCAGAGTACAGTCGGCCTTCCGTGTTTTTCTAGATTTCTTGTGTGTATTTGGGTTCGCACTCCGCATCTTTGTTTACTTCGTGTTTTGCGGGGCGGATCTTCACAATCGATATACACGTCGCTCGTTTCACCCTGAAGCCTTCCTATGCGGCTTTCCCGCAACACGTGTGCCTTCCGGGTTTAATACAACACCGCGATCGACACAGGAGAGATGTGCGGAAGAATGTGGGGGATATAAGGGATCAATATGGTCGAACAAGAGGTGTTTCTGGAGCAAAAGAAGGACTCTCGGCTTCCTGGGACGTCTCCCGTTCGACCCTCTGTTTATTATTAATACGAAAGCCTCGAATGCCTCATCAAACGCGAAAAGGGACCGTCGGTGTCGGCGGAGGTCAACACGAGTGAAACAAAAAATCGTCATCACGTGATGACATCACCCTACGACGTCATCACGGCTTCACATGTCACCCAAATTTCTGACACCATAAAGTCATTATCACGTCACATCGCGTGACGTCACATAAGAACGTAAGGTTGGTCAAAGATGGGCCGATCTCAGAGGCAATGCAAAATCAGGCAAGGTGCAGAAATCTTCCTATTCCTCCAATCCAGGAGGCAATGCAAAACCACGTTGGGTGTGGAAAGCTTTTGAGCGGGATCAGTACAATCGACTGAGAAGAAAAAGAAGAAGGCTTTCGCCTTCCAACCGTGTTGGGCAAATGCATAAGATGAACCGTGTGACTTCTTGCCATTGACTAAATGCAGGCGCAGTTTCATGAGATCATATTGGAGGAAGAACGGAGGAAGAGACGTGGAGCTTAGCCAGTTTTTAGACGGGCTGGATGCTCTGCAGACCCTATTGGGTACATCTGTCTTGCAAGTGCTTTAAATTATCGAACGCGTAGTCTGGCATTAAATTATTTCAGTTATTGCGTCTTATTACCAAGGCTCACTTCAGTTTGGTGCAGTCGCGGTTGAAAGATTAAAAACATTTTTTTATATTGTAAAGTCAATTAAAGCAGGTACTATACACATCTAGTACCTGCTGTAGGCCCGAATTAACTCACGTGCGCCAAAATGTAAGACACGAAATTTGTTCTAATTAACTCTTTGGTTTGAATTGTAGTTGTACGTTGTACCTTTTGCACTGTTTATACAGTCAAGCTATAAAACGAGGTTCGTTAAAAGTTTGGTGTAGAGACGATGCATGCTGCATTCAGAATTTTACAGAACTTTCTCGCGTTTATGTCACAGCTTATCGAAACAGGGCGATCAGAACTTCTTTCGAGGAACTCTCCAGATGATTGCGCTGGCTCCGTCCGGCCAGTGGAAGCTTTCGTTGGAGCCGTCTTTTAGAAGTTCGCAGTGCACGTGATCACACAATGATAAGAATACCTGACAGCGATAACAGCTTTTCGTAAAGTAAGCATGCTTAATATTAGAACACGGAAGACGGCATAGTGAGCAGCAACAAGAATTTACAAATTCCATTTCTGCACACAACGAAAGGTTCAAGAGCCTCGACTAATGCGTTGGTACAACGGCAGAACGGAAAACTAGGTGGTGGAGCTCAGACGCAGCAACCCGTAAATTTCTTTTCAAATATTTTTCTTTTCCACTGAATCGTAGACGTGCGCACGAAACGGCGTAATTTCCGTAATGGAGTTGCGCAGGCAGTTCTCTTGAGACCTTCCGCAAAAGCCATTCAGTGTGAAAGTCAACTTCATAAATGTTTTATTTGACTTTGCTCTAAGTGGTCGAGATAAAGCGGATATTCTTTTTATGGCCGCCCTGGGATTTGCGCTACTTGGGACGAAAGTTAAAAAGCGAGACTAGGGTCAATTTTCTCTTCCTGACACAGTACGCCGAACTATGCCTATTCTAGGGAAAAGCGAGGAAAACTCTCACACGATTGTCATAGAGTGTAAGAAAAATCTACATTGGCCACTCCTTAACTCTACTCATTGAAACAGAGGAAGGTTCTACCGCCCAGCTCCTGCCTTTTAATATAAGATTGCGTTGGTAAAAAGAGCGGCCCGCACTCAAGACGGCTCATGGATTTCCATGAAGAGGGAACTACTACTGCAAAATTATGTTGCTGTAATAAGGATTTTGTTGCGTCTTTAAACTGGTATGATCATGTTATATCTTTAAACCTTCATCCGTAGTATTGGCTCATGCAGCTTTCAGGGAGCTGTCTCAGAACTGAGTTTGTGTCTATAACATCGGGTGTAGCTTGTTCGAATAATTAAACGGTGTGCTGTTACTTAACTTGTTCCCTACTTCTTAGCGTGCTATCTTCGATGAAACTTCGTGAATACTGGAACGAATAAACCGTGCAGAAGTTTGGCGGCCACGAGAAAACGTTGTGGTGCATTCGGATTGTTGTTTCAGTGCGCTCCGGAGGCTCTGAAAAATTGATATAGAAGAGCACCTAAGCAATACTGCTAAATTAAGCGTGCCAATTCATGATCGGGAAGAATGAATATGACTTGCATACCTGCTTGTTCTTGTTTTAGAGCTTTACAGCTGTTAAATTCACCACTTTCAAACACGGTCAGAGCGCTCTCAAACGACCACCCGAATGTACCATTAGATGCCGGAGTTCACTGGCGCACGCGATAGTACTATTGCCCGAAATTGCTGCGAAAGAAAGCGAACAGGCGTGTACAAGACAGACCTTTCCGGTCGTGCTGCTTGTCCGAAGTTATTTCTCGGTACACGTGCTGCACGTCGTTGCAAGCCTTGTTGACCATGGCGGCGCCGTCCGCCATCCGGTCGGCCACCATGCCCGGAGGAGGCGTCTGAGGTGACGTCGCGTTCGACTTGTCGCGGACCTCAGAGTCGTCCGGTTGTGAACCTTTCCCCAAGTTGCAGCCCATCGCGTAGAACACTTCCCTAACCACCGACTACTTAACTACGCTAGCACCTTGGGTAACAACGACTGAAGTCCGAGCACTTCGACTTCTCAAAAAACAGCTTTTCTTCTTCGTCACTGGTATCACGCGATGACCGCAGGACGAATCCGGAGTAGCAGCACCTTTCAGATGCGGCTTCACGTAATCCACCGGACGGCTGTTGCTCTGCGGCACCTGTTGAACGCTTCTTCAGCTAGATGCAACGTCGCTGTTGCAGAGACCACCTTGGCACTCCTACATGCATGGTTTCACCACAGCACACCTACTCTTTTCCTCACCGATGCTGGGAAGAGAAGAACACCCACCGGCGTTCACTCACTAGCGCGGGTCACAAGCACCAGCACAGCACCGACACCGCTGCTCGACTGTGACAAGACACCAGGAGGACACCCGCTCGTAGCCACGTGCTCCTTCCTTTGAGGCCCGCGCCCGTTCGCACGCCACCAGGGAGCGTCGCCGGCTTCGGCCGTAAGGAACTGGGTCCTCCTGTGCGCCCGATGATTCGGGCCTCCTTTCTCTCTTTCCCTTTTCTCTCCTTCGCGAACCCCTCTCTCCTCCGGCAGGGCGCACGCATTCCTGTTCCCTCATTTCGCTCCCGCTTCTTCCTTCTCCTCCTTTTTTTATGGCTGCCGAAATTTCCGTTGCCTTCATTACTTCCACAGCCATGTACTCCTTTTTCCTCTCTTTAACTCCTTTTCTTTTTTTACTCATTCAAAGGGGAGCTGTCTTCTCCTACCCCTTTGTTTCGTTATTTCGTTCCCCAAAAGGGGAGAACGCGGGCTCGTATTCCTCTCCCTCGCTCCCGGTTTTTTTCCCCTCGCGAGAGTTGGCGCGCATGCGCCCCGGGCTTGACAGAGAAGAGGCCCTCCACAATGTATTGAGAGAAGAAGAGAACATTCACGGAGGGAAAACCAGCGGCGGGAACTGTAGAGCGCGTCCGGAGGAGAGGGAAAGCGGGAGAGAGAGAGAGAAAGAGGCGTGGGGAGAGGAGGCGCGATCACGTGACCCTCCGTGCAACAGCGCCTTTTTTCGCGGGAGGCGACGCCCGGGCCAAGTCAGGCCATGGCGGCCGGCCGTCGTGACGCCAAGCGCGCCGCCGGCGACGCCGAGGCGGTTACGCCAGGGAACGCGCCGTTGGTCGCTGCGTGCCTTCCGGCGGCCACCGCCGCTCGTCACGTCTCGGCCAAATGGCTAGCGCCAGCGGCTTGTTTGAAAAGTTTCGAAACGGTGGGACACTTTCTTGCGTCAGCACCTCGTGAAGCAGAATTCCGACTCTACGCGCGTGATGAACAGCTTCGCAGTCGCGCCTCGCCGGCTTTTAATTTCTTTCTTTATTTATTTCCTTCATCCTTTCTTTGATTGGCTCTTCTTTTTTACTTGCCCTTCTTGCCTTGATATAATTCATTCTTTCGTTCTCATTATATTCTCTTTCTTCCTTTTATTCATTTTCTTAATTTTTTCTTTCTCAGTTATCTTCTCTTTTTTTTTCTTCAGATCTATCTAGCTGGATATATGTTTCTGCATAGTTTGTCACGCTTCCAGGCTGAGCGTTTTTCTGTCATATCATTGGTCCTTACACAGATTTATAAACTTAATCAACAATTGTGAACTACCAGGATGCTATAGTGAACTTTGATAAAAGGTGAGGCAATGGAGTGACCTAAACGTGTGGGGAAACCACTTCCAGTACAGAGCTCCGAACTGATTTCGAATAACGCGCATCCACTAAGATAACGAACGGAGAACCTAAGAAGGAAGAAAGAGCGAACTGAAACAACGTTCGCTGTTTGATTTACCAATCGTTGCGTAAGAGCGAGGGCCGCAGCGTAACAACGTAAAATGTAAATTTATAGGTTGTTTGTCTTTCTTCGAGAGTTTGACGATAGCGAAAGAAATATATCAATAAGAAAGCAGGAAATGCACGAGTTGCTGCGACCAACCATTTCGCGTGCGTTACTCGCCAATCAAGCCTGTGTCACACGCACAGTCACACGACCCCTCCTTATTACTCTTGCCACACACACACACACACACACACACACACACACACACACACACACACACACACACACACACACACCACACACACACACACAAAACCGCGCGCGCGCCCGCGCGCAACTCTTTGCTCCCGTCACCACACACAATGCTAAACTATAAGATTGGTAGCTTTTTATCATCTTTTTTATAGTGAGGAGAAGATGACAGCGCTGTACTCAGAAATCAACAGTCCCCCCGTCCTTGTTGTTCGGGAGCTGGCAACAGTGAGGTAAAATTACGAAAGAGATAAACGACGTCTGGCCGCTTTCTTTCTCGGAGAGACAAAAGAGAAAGATCGAATCGCCAGATTGCGTGATTTCGAAAACGAAGATCCTCTTTCGTGACGTCACTACCCGCTTCATCCGGGCGTGATTCATACACGTCCGGTGAGATCACAGGCTTGTCGAGCGTCTAGACCGGAGCGTGTTCGGCTGGTTTAAAAAATGGGGGGCGCACCACTCACTCGACACGCGAGGCAAGTTCTTGTCGGGACGATAGCAACGCCAACCATACGCGTGTGCCCAAATCTCAGAAACAAAACACAGAAAGGGTAGGCGAGGGCGAGCGATCGCGTACACTCCACTTTCAGGAACTGCCCGATTTGGACGGACGAATCTAGTCGGCGTGTGGGTCACGCTGACGTGGTTCACCTGAAATATAAAGAAAAGAAAAAACATAAAACACCGTGGTTGTTCTAGCGGAGCACGTCCATCGCAGTAACGACACTGGTGGTCCAAAAAAAGGGCGTTGCCGGCGTAGAGAACCGTGCATTCGGAGCAAGGTCACCGAGCCCATACGCCCTGCGTTCGCGGAGTACTGTTGCTTTTGCTAGAGTGTACAAAAACAAAACGAACTTGAGAACGAGGAAACATACAGTAACCAACACCTTATTCATTCCGCTCGGAGTGGCTGCTCGTTATTTATCTACAAAGTAAGAGACGCCCAAGGCGATCGATGCAGCATAAGTTGCTCGGAGCAACACAGACTCGTTTCATCTATACTCTTATTTCTTGTTGTAACTGTTCTCTATACTTCTCGCCTTCCCCCTTTTTTTTTAAGTTAGCGTTTTGGGGATATTAGTTCTTTGTATATTTCGGGGAAGCTGATTAGCCCGGCTACCGGGTGGCTGTTATCCGAAAGGGCGAAGTACTTACAGGACAGCTTTAACCAACCTCTGGTTATGCTCCGGCAAAAGTTTCGCGTTCTCTGAATAGTAGTACTTCATTCCTAGCACTGAGAATTAAAAAAAGAAAGATTTGACGGCTGTGTTGCTGTAGTCTTCTTACGCAGCGGACACTGGTCGTCTACCTATGCATTCAAACGCAAACGGGAATGCGTTTAAGGTGCGACACCTCTTACAAATAATTTTCTTGGCTACGCTTTTTTGGAGGCTATATTAAGCTCTGACTTTTTCTACAATATACTAGAGGTTCTGTTGTGCTCGGTTGCTATAGAACGTGGGCAGATATTTTGTGAAGTACGATAAATAATGTTCACTGCTGAAGCGAGTATATGTGTAGCGTACGTTGGCTGTTCGTAGACCAAGCTTCTTTTATATGTTTACTAATGTCATACGAAAGCGACAGCTTACTCTTACTGGAACACCATGTCTATTTCTCGGCACCGTTTGTTTTCGTTCACTGTCTTCTAGGGTTCCGTACTTGTCTACGGCCAATGTCTTTTCCTGTAAAGCGTGCTTCGCCTCGCGTTATGTCAAAGCAAGGAGAAGCCTACTCTTCAAGGATGATTGCGTTTGGAACATCGGGAAGTCCACTGATAGAGCAAGAAAAGACTTTTCAAAACTTCTGACGGCGCAAGCGTTCTTTATCGACGCAAATGTATATATACTATTTTTTTTGAAAGCCTGCAGGCTTTCATGGATTTGTCGCAGTGACAGATACATTCAACCATAAAGAAAGCTAGTAGCAGTTTTCCGGTGACGTCCTGGTCAGCGTAGAATGCGTCGCGTTGTGCGCTGTTATTGACAGCTGAATAATAACCAACCTTAACTTGGATTTTGAAAAAAAAAATATTGCACGAGAAAAAAAACTAAATACTTTTGTCCTGTCCAATTTCCTCACTCGTGTTCTTTACAACCGACGTTTGAGAACACCTCCTCGGCTGCACCCCCCCCCCCTTTGTTTTTTTTTCTGTTTTCATTCTTTCACCCCCTTCTTTTCTGTTTGTTTTATTATTGGACAACAATGAATAAATACATTTAAGAAGGAGAACTGCTGTAAAGTTATTCTCTTCGAAAGGCCGCTGAATCTGAATTTGAAATAAATCTTAAACGTTTCTCTTCACTCGTTATGCTCACAACGCTACTAGCAGCCGTTCAAAAGAAAGCAATTTTCAGCAGTTCCTCAGTGGTCATTTCTCCATGATAGCCTATAGATTAAGGTGCATTGCTACTAAGCACAACGGCGCGTGCTCGATCTTCGATCATGGTGGCCGCATTTCAACGGCCGCGACGTGCAAAATCACCCGTGCATTTAGATTTCGGCGCACGTTAAAGAATCACAAGGTTAATTCGGAGTCCCACAGTACGGCGTTCCTCGTGATCATTTCGTGGTTTTGGCACGTAGAACACCAAAAGTTTTTATTGTATCAGCAGTGTCCTCTTTAACCTGATGCTGAACGTAGGAAACAAAAAGAAAGGAAAAATTAAAGGAAAGACAGAGGGGGCGCTATATGATAGGGCACAGTGAATTAATTGTGTTAGTTTTCTATTTGCGTATTAGCTAAAATGTCCTGCTCACAGAACGCCAGGACACAAGGGCGGCTGTCACATATCCAGACAGCGTTTAAAAAGAGACAGTTTGTCTGTATTAAGAGGTCCGAAATTAAAGTCGTTCGGTGAAAACGTCATGTCCTTAAACCCAACAATACAACCATGAAAACGACCACAACATAACAGCTGCAAGTCCTTCTAATCGACCACTGAAAGTCAACTTATACGGGCGATACCAGTGTTGACCCCGATCGATACCGATCACGATGCGATCAAATTTCTCAATAATGATTGGCTCCTTTCTGCAGCTTGCGCAAAAGGAGCGAGTGACAACAGCGAAATTCAATCCGGATCAAGCGTGATCCTGATCATAATAATAATAATATCTGGGGTTTAACGTCCCAAAACCACGATATGATTATGAGAGACGCCGTAGTGGAGGGCTCCGGAAATTTGGACCACCTGGGGTTCTTTAACGTGCACCTAAATCTAAGTACACGGGCCTCAAACATTTTCGCCTCGTGATCCTGATCAAAAGTGGCCGTGTTACCGATGTTAATGGATTCTCGGCAGAAAAAGCACTCGCTCGCTGCTCTCTGACGGGCTTCGTGCAAGCACCGTGAGTAATGTACTGTAGAAACGTCGAGATGCGGGCTAGTTGTTATACGTTCAATTTTCTAGCGCGAAAGGACGGGACAAAAAGAGAAGCTACAAAACAAGACTGTCTTGTAGCTTCTCTATTTTTGTCCCGTCATTTCTTGCGCTATAAAAATGAACTCCGTGAGTACTCGCGGTTGCTTCCAGCGCGTCGTCGGTGGGTCAAATTCTCTCTCCCGTCACCGCCGTCATCACGTGCGTCGTCGTCCTTTCGTCATTCATCTTATGGTGCACGCCGGGAGAAGCGCTTAATGACGAGGCTGCGGCGAACACGTGGACGAAAGGTTCGACGACCACACGAGTCCATACCGTGTGGGCGTGGCGATCGCCACCGCCTTCGCAGCCAGCCTGCGAGTGGTTTCATCGATCAAGGGGCCCTCTCGCGGATGCGGGTCGCGTCTTCGAGCATGCCTGATGACTCTTCTTTTTATTACTTCATTTCACTGGCTGTTATTTGAGACTCTCTTTCATTGAAAATTAATGAACGCGCGCGTTTTTTAGTAAGAAAAAAAATTTTGAACGCAAAATGCTTCTCATTGGACCGCTTTTCTTTAAAGCTTTGTCAGAAAAAAATATTTTTGAGCTAAAATTAGGAGAAGAAACAACCTCTATTGTTTTAAAATGAAACCATAAAAAATAAAAATTTCATAGCTATGATTGGTGAAATAAACGTCTACCTATATAAAGTAGGACATCATAATTAGGTGCTTTTCGCTGAGTGTCGCTTACGCTCAGCCCCGTGCAGATGTAGCGTCCCGAGACTGTGCAGCGAACTGCATAGATTTCGCATTTTTGACGAGCGCGTCTTGCCGAGACGCGGTCAGCTTGGCTGCAAAACGACGGCGAAACCGAGTGGACGCACCTTCACGCTCCGGTCAGTTGGCTTCATAAGCGGACCGAGAGATGCGTTCTACGAGCCGCTGCTCGCACGATCGTTCTGCGCACGCGCACTACAGTTCCTTCCACGCGCTTGTGTGTAGGTCGCTAGCATATGCGGGTCTGACCGGAGCGGATCGTAAACGCTCAGCTAAAAGTGTCTATTATCATACGACCCTGTAGTCAACACGACATAAAAAATTAGAACGTTCAAAGTATCCGAGTTTGCCTGAAGCCTGCGATGTGAAACCTCTCATATTTATACGCGTAATGCCAGCACTAACTCATGTTCGCTAATGTTGCCTCACTGTTGGCAAGTACTCGTTTATGTTGGGTATCCGCTCTTAATTACTTTCGCAAGAGCACCGAGCATAGGTCGGCATGAGTCAGTCGACTGACTCAGACTTACTGAGACGGCAGTTCGAGCCGTGAGTATGAGTGAGTCCGGGTGAGTAATATGTTGGAGAGTTTAAGTCCGAGTGAGTTCGGTTGAGACAAGTTTTGGTGGGTCTGAGTTCGAGTGAGCCCTAAGCACAATATTGTAACGTACGAGAGCAACTCAGACAAACATGGTCCAACACAACTCCATCCTTTTCGTTCTCTTTCACTAGACTCCCCTTCACGCGCCAGTCACTTCGTTGGTCTGATCCACTACATTCGCCACCCCCTCTCCCCCAGAGTCGGAGCTTGAAGACGAAGAGGCGGGAATACAAAAATCACGTGGCACATAAAGTTTCAACTGTCTTGCATGGGCGGGAAAAACACGGTTTCGGCTTTTGGTGCCCAGTTCTGGAATAACTTCCAAACGGAACGTAACAGGGCCTAGTGCTTTCACCACCCGAAATGGGCCCGAAAACCGGTGAAGAAACTTCTGGCAGCGCCGTGGCGCACGCTGGGTGCGTCTAACCAGCACTAGGTCTCCCGGTTTGAAAGCGGTGTTATTCTCACGGGAAGGCGAGCGGAATTTCGCCTGGTGATGCGCTATGGCCAGGTGCGCTCTAAAGCGAGCCTTCCGAAGGAGCTCCGCAGTACTGGTGTCGTCCGGACGGTGGTGCGCCGTTGTGTTCAAACCAAAAAAAACTCTCTTGCGGAAGCCTTGGCGTCCTTCCATAGACAAGTTTGAACGCTGACTCCCGTGTGATTTCCTGCTGTGACGTATTGAGGGCGAAGACAGCTGCGGCAACGTATTCATCCCAGTTGTCATGACTAGGATTCACGTACGATGACAGTATGTCCTTTATGGTACGGTTTGTACGTTCCACCAGACCGTTTGTTTGTGGGTGCTGAGGGGTGGCCGCTGCATGTTGAATTCCATGGTTATTCAATAGGTTTCTGAATGCACGCGACGTGAAGGCCGTGCCGCGGTCGGTGATGAGCAAGCGTGGTGTACTGTGTCGAAAAACGATGCACTCGTTTATGAACGTGAGGACGTGCTGCGTCGAAGAGTTAGGGACGGCCCTGATTTCGGTCCACTTCGTCCGTGGCAACGATAGTCCGTGGCAACGATGAGGAACTTGTTGCCGCGCGACGTACGTGGAAACGGGCCCATGTGGTCAAGTCCCACTATCTCAAAAGGCGTTTCCGGAGGATGAATAGGTTGCATGGGGACCGGTGGCGGATTTGTGACGGCCTTGCGATGTTGCCTGACGGTGGCACCGCGAGGTGGAAGAACACGGGAATCAACCTGGGCAGCGATCAACTTTATAATCGAAATCGAACTGCCGCTGGCTCACCTGAACGGAAATCCGAACCGAAGCAAAACAACGACACACAAGCTTGTCGACTGGGGCAAGTTCCGCAACACCGAACTTGGCAATATAGACGATATCGACGATTGGTCGGCGCAGTTGCTGGCCGCAACCGAAAGGGCAACCGAAGAGATCGAGGCCCCCGAAGACATCGAAACCATGGACCCGAGATTGGCCCACCTCCTCGAGGCAAGGCGCTCGCTCCAGAAGCGTTGGCGGCGGAAACGTCACAACAGGAAACTACGAAAGAAGATCGCCGAACTAGGCCGAGAAATCGAGCGATACAGCAGGCAGCTCTGTTCGCAACAGTGGTTTGCACTCTGCAGCCAGGCTGATGGGCAACTGCACCGCGGCGGCACCTGGAAACTCCTCAGGCAACTGATGGATGAGACCAAGAGCTGCGAATACCAACGTACGCGCATGGCCCAAATACTACACACCACAGCTCGCCAACTGGGAGAAGAGGAGTTGTATAAGCGCCTTAACGAGCGCTACCTCCCCATCACCAGTAACGAAGATCACCCGGACTACGCTGGCCAGCCGAACCCCCACCTCGACCGAGACATAGAGACATGGGAAGTGAGGCAGGCCGCGCAGGACCTGAACTGTCGGTCGGCAGCCGGACCCGACAAAGTTACTAACAAAGCACTACGCAACCTGAGCGACGCAGCCATCACATCGCTGACACGTTACTACAACGACTGCTGGCGCGACGGTAAGCTGCCCAATGCCTGGAAGACAGCAAAGACTATCCTGCTGCCAAAGCCAAACAAGCCACCGGGGATAGAGGGCCTGCGTCCCATCTCGCTTACGTCTTGCATGGGCAAGATGCTGGAGCATGTCCTCAACACACGGTGGAACCGCTACCTGGAGGCGCATAACGTCTACCCGGACTCAATGCTCGGCTTTCGGGCCAAGCTGGGAACGCAAGACGCCATGCTCCTGATCCAAAGAGAAGTCCTTGACCCCCCGGGCGGGATTCCGAAGAACGACAACCGAGCGATCTTGGGCTTGGACCTGCAGAGTGCGTTCGACAACGTCCGACACTCGGCGATCCTGGCTCAGGTGTCCCGCCAGGGGCTAGGTGTAAGATCATATAACTACATCAGAGCCTTCCTCTCCGGCCGCACGGCCCGATTGGAGGTGGGAGGCACGAAGCTTGAAGAAAGAGAGATGGGCAGTGTCAGGACCCCTCAGGGCTCGGTGATCTCCCCATTCCTGTTCAACATAGTCATGATCGAGGTGGCCAGGCGTCTGGAGGCGCTGGGCCCGGGGATCCGACACTGCCTCTACGCCGGCGACGTAACCATCTGAGCCACGGGTGGGAGCGACGGGGACATCGAGGCGGGCCTGCAGGCAGCGGTAGAAGCCGTGGAGTCCGCGCTCTCGGGCACGGGCCTGCGGTGTTCACCGCAAAAGTCACAGCTGCTCATCCTGCCGCCACCAGGAAGACACAAGAAAAAGGCGAGTCAGGAAGCGGTCGAGAACATCGTCGTGCGCACGAGCGACGGTGTGCCGATCCCGCATGCACCGGGGTTACGGATCCTGGGGATGTTCGTGGATGGCACCCAGACCAACGCCACGGCGGTCAAGAACATCACAACCAAGATGGGCGTTGCAGCACGCCTGATCAAACGAGTCTCGTCCCGATACCGGGGCATGAACGAGAGGGGGCTCCTGCGCCAGCTGCAGGCTTTCGTCGTAGGCCATGCGGCATATGCGGGGGCCTTCCACCGCTGGACGTGTGCGGAGCGAGCCAAGATCGACGCCGCCATCCGGAAAGCCTACACGGGGGCCTTGGGACTCCTGCCGGGCACGAAGACCACGGCCTTGCTGTCTCTGGGAGCACACAACACGCTCTCGGAGATTAGCGAGGCCCAAAGAGCATCGCAGCTGAGCCGCCTAAGCAGCACGGCAGCGGGCAGAAGACTACTAGACCGGGCGGGATTACTACCTCCAGGCGAACGTGTGGGTACAGGACCGTACGGCGAACTGGAAGAGCAAGCCCTCCTAAGCGACGAAGCGGCGAGGAAGATTATCGTCTACCCGCTGCCCAAGAACACCGACCCAGAGAGAGACGAGGGCAGGCGAGCGGCACGAGCGGTGGCGCTGGCCCGTCAGCACCAACAAGACGAGGGTGCAGTCTACGTGGACGCCGCAAGGTATCCGAGGAGACGCAACGCCTTTGTAGCGACGGTGGTCCGAGCTACTACCGGAGAACTGCTAACAGCCAGTACCGTGCGCGCCCGAACAGCCGGCCAGGCGGAGGAGGTGGCGATTGCTTTGGCCATGGGCCTACCGGGTACGCGCACGGTGCTAAGCGACTCGAAGTCGGCGATCAAGAACTTCGCCCGAGGCACGATCTGGCAGGGCACGGAGCGGCTAATGAGGTCCATCGAGGCCACGTGGGCCGCCCGAGGTGCCGTTGCGGGACCGACCATTGCTCTCAAGTGGTTCCCGGCCCACATGGGTCGGCAACTAGCACCCGACATCGAAAACCGCAACGAAGAGGCGGACGCCGCGGCCCGTGATCTCATTACGTGCCGGACCGCGGCAGTCCGTCCCTCCGAGACCAGCGGAGAAGACCAAAAGAGGACTTCGAGCCACTCACCGACTACGGTGGGATCCTGGCGGCTTACAGAGAAGTCAGGAGAGCCTTCCCGCACCCGCACCGAGAACTCTCGCGCGCGGAGGCAGTAAAGTTCCGACAGTTGCAGACCGAGTGCGTGCTGACACCGGCTCTGGCCCGGCACGTGTGCCCCGACATGTTCGTGGACGCAAAGTGCAGTGTGTGCGAACGTGAACTAGCTACTCTCCGCCACATCATGTGGGGAGGGTGTAACAG
Organism: Rhipicephalus sanguineus; assembly: GCF_013339695.2. NCBI lineage: Eukaryota > Metazoa > Arthropoda > Arachnida > Ixodida > Ixodidae > Rhipicephalus > Rhipicephalus sanguineus. The sequence continues at coordinate 95,318,708 of NC_051180.1, read as the reverse complement.
TGCTATGCACAGTGGGAACGGGCAGTGCCAGGACGCCACGTATCCCGAAGAGGTGAGAGCGTGGATACGCTCCGAAGACCTGAAGACGCAACGAAGGGCCATCCAGCGGCTTGAGGAGGCTTTGGCGAAGCAACGGAGAAAAGGAGCCGACGACCCGTCCAACGGGCGCGGAGGCACCCGAGTAACTGTCGCCTAGTTGGAGCACAACATCCTCGAGGTCTAGGCTCTGAGATTATCGGACTCTAATAGCCGTAATCTTAAGATAGGGAACATCCGCGCCCTGCGAGGCCGGGGACTTCCCACACGCCGGATGTGTAAATAAATGTTATTTCTCTCTCTCTGCGTGCCTGACAGACCGTGCACGACAAAACGTAGCGGGAGACGTCAGTCTGCATGCGCCGCCACCAAAACGTCTCTTTGATGCGTGCCAGCGTCTTGTGAAGCCCGAGGTGACCAGCAGTCGGGGTGTCATGGCACATGAACAGCACCGATTGTCGCATGGCTGCAGGCACGGCAGGCACACACGACCCATCCCGATGATTTCGGTGAAAAAGGATTCCATCTCGGACGACATAAGACGCGGCGAGACTTTCACGACGACGCTTGGGAGTGCATACTTCCCCGGACAACCGCTGGATTATATCGAGGATTTCTGCGTCTTGTGGCTGTGTGGCGCGTAAATCAAGCACTGCGGTTACTGGCGAGGTGCCGTTGAGAGCTGTCGGGTGGCGAGAAAGGTAGTCAGCGTCCTGATGGCGAGCGCCACTCCGATGGACAACGGAAAAGGTATAATCTTGCACCTTTAGAGCCCACCTGGCTAACTTAGCGTTAAGGTCTTTTTTTGTTTGAAGCCAGCGAAGGGCGACGTTGTCGGTAACCACCGTGAAGGTTTTAGCATAAACGTACGGGCAAAATTTTTCGACTGCCCAAACTACCGCCAAGCACTCAAGTTCGGAGGCGTGATATCGGCTCTCTGGTTCACTGAGCCGGCGGCTAGCATAAGCGACCGGCCTCTCCTGGCCGTCCTCGTTAAGTTGCAAGAGAACAGCTCCGAGGCCAAGCCCGCTGGCGTCCGTGTGTAGAATAGTCGGCGCATTCTCGTCATAGTGCGCGAGTGTCGGTGGTGCCTGAAGGGCAGTCTGGAGGTCGCGGAAGGCAGCTTCTTGATCGGGACCCCATTTCCAGCGAACTTCTTTCTTCAACAATTCGATGAGAGGTGCTGCGCGGGAAGCGAAGTCAGGGACAAAGCGCCGGAAATATGAAGCAAAGCCTAGGAAACTTTTAACCATTTCGGCCCTGGTGTCGTCAGTTGACGACACCGCACAAAAGTTCCCCTGGCACTTTGAAAATGAAAGCAAAACTGCTCATTCTTGGGGAAATACTTCTTCAATCATCCCCGCTGTGATTGACACCAAAGTTGCGACATATTTGCGGAGCTGGGAGCCACAAAGAAGAAAAAGCTTGACTGAAGTCATGGGTGACGCCGAGGCGGGTCAGGTGAGGCGGCTAAGCGCCGTTTACGGGCTGTCGTACAGAAGCTGTTTCAAGGAGTATCACACTGAAAAATGAGACGTGGTTCACATTTTGTGTACTCTAGTGAGTAGCAGAAATAAAGAAGCCAATTTCCTAATTTCACGGCCACTGAGCCCTAATGACCTAATTTGATTCCATGCTAATTAATCCATAAATGCACCACTGGCTCAATTTTTCGTTTTTGGTCTTCTGAGGTCCTAACTATCAGGAAAACACGCACAAAAAATGTCTCCGGCCAAAATAAAAAATCCAGGGCTGAAAGGGTTAAGCTGCTTAGCCGTGGTGGGAGGCAGAATACAGGCGATGGCTTGGATCTTGGTGGGATCAGGGCTGATGCCTTTGGCGCTGACTACGTGTCCCAAGTAAGTAACTTCCGAGAAGCCGAAGAAGCACTTTGAAGGCTTAATGCAAAGACGAGCGTCTTGTAGAGCACGCAGGACCATTTCCAAGCGCCTGAGGTGTTCGGGAAACGTAGGAGCATAAACGATGATGTCGTCTAAGTAAACCAAAGCCATCGACCACTTCAGATGCCCAAGAACCCAGTCCATTAATCGCTGAAATGTAGCGGGAGCGTTGTAGAGGCCAAATGGCAGGCGATTAAACTGGTATAGTCCGTCGGGAGTTGTAAAGGCGGTCTTCTCAGCGTCATTTGGGTGTAGTTCCACTTGCCAATAGCCAGAAAAAAGATCCAGCGTAGTGAAAAAACTGGCACCATGCAGGCGGTCAAGGGCATCATCAAGACGAGGCAGAGGATACACGTCCGGTTTGGTGACACTATTTAGTCGTCGATAATCCACACAGAAACGAATCGTGCCGTCTTTCTTTCTGACAAGTACTACGGGGGACGACCAGGGACTGGAAGAGCGCGATATGATACCACGTTTAAGCATGTCATCCACTTGCTTAGCGATTTCTGCGCGTTCAGAGGCAGAGACTCGCCGCGGGTGACGTCGAATAGGAATTTCAGAGCCGGTATCGATTCTGTGCTGCACCAAAGGAGTGTGGCCGAGCTCACTGGGTGACATGGCCACGCAGTTACGGAATTTTCGTAGAAGTGCTTGAATCTCCGATTTCTGTGACGGAGTTAAGTTGGGGCCGAAGTTGAATTCATTCCAGTCTAAGGGCGAAGTAGCTGGTGGGGAAGGTGCTCCGGGCTGCACTACTGCCACGACAGACGGGGCTTCAAGGTACGTACAGGTACCGAGAACGGTGTCTGACGGCACGCGCAGGTTGCCGTCGGACAGATTGAAGACAAGCACTGAAAAGATATTTCCGGAACAGTGATGGAGGGCCCGCGGCATTGCGAATTCACCTCCAGGCCGGGAGCAAACGGCGCTTTCTACAAGAATTTCCGTGTCGGCAAAAGACTTCGCGTGGCTGTAAACGGGCAGCCACGCAGCAGACGACAAGGGTATGGTAACTGAAGTTGCCGTAATCACAGGATGCAAAAGAGGTGATGATTGTCCAACTTCGGCTTGTTCATTCCTGTTTGCACCAACGGCCATACACGTCCTTGTGTTTGGAATGCCGAATTGCGAAGAAAATTTAGTGAACAGGCTTTTCATCATGCGGTAGTTGGCAGCGAGCACGGAACAGACTTTGTGAACAGTGCTGTAAATGACTTGATGTAACGGGAAATACGACTGCCAAGGACAAGCTCTATTGGAGGCTTCAAGAGTTGCTGGCGATGGTATCGACGTGGTAGATAGCAGGTCAATGGTGCAATCAGTGCCGCTAAACTGCAAACGAACGCCAAACGCTGCACACCAATCACAGCCTACGATCACTGGCACACACAGGTTTGGGACGACAAGGAGCCGATGTCTCGCTTTCTTCCCAAGCGCACACACATTCAAGCAGACTTCGCCTAGGCTAGGTAGAGCAGCTCCGTCAGCCAGGACGAGATGGGGTCGATCGACCTGTGCAGGATTCACCGAAAATCTTCCAAACAAGAAACTCGACGTGAGAAAACTGAAGGCAGCCCCTGTGTCCACAAGTGCTTCAACACGCTGCGGCGGATCTCCAAGCTTCACCGGCAGAGTTGGCATCTCGGTGAAGGGGCCAAGTGAAAGGAGAGGGGCTTCAGTCATCATGCGGGGCCCTGCCCTCGGCGGCCCGCATTGTAGTTTCCCGAGGAAAACTTTGCACGAGCAACCGAGTTTGGCAGCGACTCGGACATTCCAGGGCAGTTACGAGCAAAATGTCCAACGTCGTTGCAGTGGTAGCAGCGAAACATCGCTGTAGGCTCGTGTAGCCGAGCAGGAGAATTTCGGGCCCCGGAGGGCACGTCCGTGTAGGTTGGCCTCCGGTACGGATCTTCAGCTGCTTGCGAGCGTTCTTGTATCTCTGCCTCAAGAGCGACGGCTAGAGCTGATGGTACGTCGATCGGACGAGCGAGGCGGACGAAGCGCTGGACGTTTCTGTTATTGATGGCGTCAACAAAGGCATTAGCAGCAATAAGGTCCATGGTTGCGGTAGGGCACCCGAGAAGGCCTTCCGGGCCAAGCTATCGACGTGAGCAGCGAGTTCTTGAAGGTCTCGCCGACCCTGCCGGACGTGTTTCAGCTGTGTGAGGTAGAGCTGAAGAAGATGACGGTCACCATATCGGCTTTCGAGCGCCGACACCAGTGCTTCATAGTTCGAGCGGATGGCTTGGGGAATGTACTCGAGGTATTCAGCCGCGGCGTGACGGAGTTGCAGAACGAGCACCTGGGCTTTGTCTTGAACTGTTCAGCCGTTTAGGGTAGCAACAGACTCGAACTGCACCAGAAATGCTGCCCACGATGTGGTACCATCAAAGGTAGGTGGTAGAAGGTGTGCTCCAAAAAGCCGAGACTGAGCTCGACCGATGTTGTTTTGTTCGACCGATGTGGACACACGTTGCTGACGGCTAGACTGTGCCTCGATGACAGAGACCCGTGCAGCCAGGTCTGCGACGACGTCATCTGCCGTGGAGGTACGCTGGGCAAGCGCGGTCTCAAGAGATAGCAGGCGAGTAGCAAAGCGAGTCTCGAAATCTTGCATGAGCGCTCTTCTGTCGGCCTCACCTTGTGAAGCCAGGGCTTGTAGGCAATCTGCCATAGGTAGACTGGGCCCGATGCTTGACTGTGGAGGGTGAGTTGATGCGCCCCGGACATCAAACTCCGACGGAAGAGGCTGACGGGGTGCGGGTGGCGGGATGTTTGATGAGACTGGGGCTCCCGCGGCCTCTGCCAAGCTTCCCTCCGTAGTCGGGACAGCAGGTCCCACGGCCGGCGACGACGTATCGTCCTCCATAGGGTTCACCGCTGAGCGACCGACTATTGCTGTCGCAGCAGAAGCCTTGCTCCGTGTAAGCATGGGTTACCGTTGTCACAGCTGCCACCAAATGTAACGTACGAGAGCAACTCAGACAAACATGGTCCAACACAACTCCATCCTTTTCGTTCTCTTTCACTAGACTCCCCTTCACGCGCCAGTCACTTCGTTGGTCTGATCCACTACAATATATATTTCTTGAGTGAGTCTGAGTGAGCTCCAAACTTTTTTGCCGACCTATGGTGATAACTACTCAACTTCAGCATTACTACTAGCATTATGATGGCTGACTTTAATACTCACTTCTACTAACAGATACTTCAACGCACTAGCGTTCATACGCCAGTTCAATATTTATTGATCAGAGGCGTGCCTCGATCCCCCCCCCCTACCCCGAAAAGATTTTTAAAAGAAATTCTTGAGAAAAATATCTCGTGTGAGTCATATCTTCCAATAAAAATGTCTTTACTGAATTGCCATCACTAATAACTCGTATGTGAAGATAAGAGATCAAAATGCGTATCGTAGAGCATCGATTATATGAGATATTGGCATTTGAGTGTGTTGACATACTGATCGAAAAAGCTAATTATGCGCTAACGGACCCATGAGTCGACTCGCTCAGACTCACTCAGACTCAGATCGAGCCGTGAGTCTGAGTCTGAGTGAGTTCGAGTGAGTAATATTTAGCTGAGTCTGAGTCTGAGTGAGCCTGGTTGAAAAATAAAATTGAGTGAGTCTGAGTGAGCTCGAAATTTTTTGCCGAGCTATGGCACCGAGTAGTGATAGCTAACTATTGGTTAATGTTGTGTACTGTAGTGTAGACCACTGTGGACTGTCCGCATTATTTTATAACATTGTTATAAGAGCGGACAGCAGAATAATCCGACGTCATCTGCCTCCCTCCAATGAACATTTGCCGCTATCCGCTGTGACTTTATCTTCAGATTGTGCTCCTTGTCGAAAACAGCTGCACGGTAATGTGTTGTGTGGTGTGTGTGTGTGTGTGTCGTGGTGTGTGGTGTGTGGTGTGTGTGTGGTGTGTGTGTGGTGTGTGTCGTGGTGTGTGTGTGCGGGTGTGTGTGTGTGTGTGTGTGTGTGTGTGTGTGGTGTGTGCGTGCGCGCGGTGTGTGTGTGTTGTGCGTGCGTGCGTGCGTGTGTGTGTGTGTGTGCGCGTGTGGTGTGTGTGCGTGCGTGGTGCGTGCGTGTGTGTGTGTGTGCGCGCACGTGCGTGCGTGCGTGCGTGCGTGCGCCGCGTGCGTGCGCAAGCTATTCTAACAGCATTCACTTTTTAATTATTCGCCTCCTATTAACTTATTGCCCCTTTTTTTCCTTTATTTTTCCTTTCCTTTTTTCTTTCTTATCGCCAAGCATGATCGCGAACTTATTATAAAATACTGCAGGTCCGTGGTAACCACTTCGTATGAATAAGAATTTTGGTGAACTCGGTTCAAAAGTTAAGTTTAAGCCATGTGATGAGCTGGGGTGATACGCTGAAGTTTGTTAATTTTTATCTCCTGGCTTTGCTTTACGTGCGCCTAATCTTCAGCACACAGTATTTTTTTTTTAGTTTCTTGTTTCACATAAAGAAGGCGCAAGTTCTTTAGCTATAAAAGGAGCACAACTCAGAATCAAAAGCAAATCGATATACAAACGAGCACACAGTCTAGTCTTTTCTTTTTTTCTTTTTTCCGCGGAAGTGGTCTTTCTCGAGGTCTGCCGTTGACTTTCGTATCGCGGGAACTACGTCATCCCTTATCATGCCACAATACGGTCCGATCCTCTTGCAGCGAGAACCTGTCCACTTACGCTTGAGCTTCTCACGACAGTCGCTTCCCATTGGCTATCTAAAATGAAGCAACAAGTTCCGCAGCAATGCTCGTAGGTGCACACAGAGGAGCGGAGCGGCGCTGCTCGTCGGCACTCGTGGCGTAGCCCTGAACAGCGATGCTGACCAAATACTGACCCGCCGACGGCGGCTCAGCATTTGGCCTGCATCACTACAATATGTGACACGCCTACAGCGTATCAACACAGTATACCACACAGCTAAGGAACTTAGCTAAAACTGCTGCTTGGGCGAGTTGGTTCATGTTTAGGACAAACCTTACCAGCGCAAAAAGACGGAACGTCTAGGGATCTCGATCCCTAAGTGTTCCGTCTTTTTGCGCTGGTAAATTTTGTCATAAAAAGGTAAGGAGTCGGCGAATTTGTTTGGCCTACTACCACTACAGGTCCGTCGGTCACGGACTCCGTTCGCGACGAACGCAGCCATTCAGATCACTCAGAGCAACAACTACATGCCGTCAAACGTATCGTTCTCTTAGAGAACCGACGTTATTTCTTTTATTAAAGCGAAAGCCTTAGATGCCTCATTAAACGCGAAAATTGACCGTCGGCGTCCAGCGTCGATGGTGTCAACACGAGTGATGCAAAAAATCATCACGTGTTGACGTCACGATGTGACGTCATCATGACGTCACTACGACATCATCATGAAGTCAGATAACGTAACGTTGATGACATTGTGATGTGATCACATCACATCGTCGCTTGGTCAAAGGTGGGCCGATCACGGAGGCAGGGCAAAACCAGGTGAAGTGCGGAAAGCTTGCAATTCCTCCGATCTTGGAGGCAATGCGAAATCACGTTAGGTGTAAAAAGCTTTCGGGAGAGGATCAATACATGGAGTGCGAAAAAAAAAAAAGAAGATGGCTTTCGCCTTCGAGTCGTCTAGGCGAATACATAAGGGACCTTGTGGGGTTTTTTTTTTTCTTTCCCCCAGCTTAGTGGGAATAGTTTTCCTTGGCAATTTCACCCTTTTTCGAAATCAGATTTCTTCTTCTGGGGACACCTGCTCTCAGATAACACAGTTGCAGGGAGCGCGCTTCTCTAAAAATATCGAACACGACAAGAGGCCTCTGCAGATTTTGACGCTACAGGCGGTAGTAGCGCTGTGTCACGTTTCACCACCGCCTGCGCTGGCGGCTGCATGTCGCGTTTGTCCTCGAAATCCGCTGCGTCTCTCTTGTCAACATGCGCCGGAATGTAAATATACTTTTCCATGGGTAAAGCTAACTTCGATGCCGTATACTTGCAAAACCTATTTGTGACCTACTTTCACTGTTTCTATGACACACAGCGGCCCCAGCTGTGATGGTAATGCAGTTTGCTTCGAAAACCGAATAGTCCGGTTTGTTTTCCATGCTTATTTTTTTCTGAGGTACGAGGTCGTGTACCGTTTATTTGTCAAGAACGCGCGGAGGGCAAAAACTGCCTTCACAGTCATGAGCGGTTTTATACCAGAGGAATAGCGTTTGAGAGTGTAGAAGTAGAATAAAACTTTCAAGAACATTGCCTCACTAAGGCAATACAAGTTTGTTGGTTCTCTGTCCCGCGTCTTATTGTTTTGATTCTTTCTTAATATATTTCGTCCCACCAGCACTGTACTACCACTTATAGACGTGCCGTTTAACTAATTGTATCATGGCACATCAGTGAATGACAATATCATTGATAAGTATTTTTGTCATTATGTTCACAAGTACCGTGCGAGAAGTACTGAACATAGAGGTCGCGGGTCACAAGAGTGTATCGATATATTAGATGTCATCTGGATTTCCATTACAATTTTCTTGGCATCCACACCTTCTCCTGCCAAATAAACGGCGCCTCTGAAAACTCAGTAGCGATCGAAACCCAGTATTTGTAAGGTATTCTTGCAGAATGAGGAAGCTACAGAAAGATATCGCGCCGTCATCTCCCTCCCGCATCCCCGGATGGTGACGTCTGGCTTTCCCACGCAATGACTCATGTTGCGGAGAAGCCCGCATCTTGTTGTCTCTCACCGCTTCGGGGAGGACGCGGTGAAATAGGAGAACCTCTCATCCTCCTACGGCTCTCTCATTCCTTCGGTAAATCCAGCGCACGCTCCCACCATCTACGTCTACGTCAACGACCCTCTCTTTCTAATCTTTCTCGTTGCATATTTGTGTGCGTTTGCGAATCCTCAACGAAATAGGTTCGGGATGCCCCACTGACGTGTCAAGTTTCTCGCAGCGAAGCTGCCTCTACGTCTTAACGTGCAACCTTACTTTGCTGACGTTATCTTTAGTGCGTATGTGTACTTATTTCTCGTACGGGCATTTCCTTCTCGAGGAAGAGAGACGTGGCTAAGTTGTGTATGTCTCTGTCGACGCTGATTGTTTTGTTAGTCTTAACATTGTTTTTTCTTACGAACCTGGATGCTTCGTACTTGAAAATAATCCTACGCATTTATGTGCCGCCCCTCTCTCGTCACGATGATGCGTCATGACTGCTCTGTATGTTCTCGCTTTCCCAACGAGCTACGTACAAGCGTCAAGGCCTAGACGTCTAGGTGATGAGTGCGCCGTCGCGGAATATCTCAAAAGCAAGGAACATCGCTCTCCGTTCCGTCGACGTAGAGAACAATGTTGTGGAAGATGTATGAGACGTGTTCTGTTCATTCTTTATTGTTTTCGAAACGAGTACAAGTTTCTCGCTAACGCGTCTTGAGGCAGAGTCATGCGGCAGCGAGGCAGTGCTTCTTCTTGTCTTTTTTTTTTTTGCTTTCTTTTCACAAGCTGTGCTTCGGGACGCTAGGCGCGAAGTGGCACGTACACTTTTTTGTGCTATTGTAAGAAACCGGGTTTCTGAGAGCAGTGAGTAAGACAGATTCACCCTTACTTTCGGGATTCCTATACAAGACACTCTGACAGTAATGAAGATAATGCTGCCGCATATACTGCACCCCTAACAGCATTGGCCTAGCCAGGGTAAGGGGGTTGGGGCGGAGGGCTGCTCCCTCCTTCCCCCACTTGAATTTTCGCAGTTTGTATGTGTATAGGTACACGCTCACATAGAAGCGCGCGCACGAACGTACTTATACCCTTGTTACACAGACAGCCTAAACCGCGGTTACGCTAACCGCGGTTACGTTAACCGTGGTTCGCTGATGTTACACGGCACACGAAACCGCGGTAATGCCGCTAACCGCGGTTTTAAGAAACCGAGCTTGGCAACCTCGGTTAGGCAGATAACCGAGAAAATGGCGGCGCCCACCACCAATGAGTTACAGTGCATGCCGGCGAGCGCGCGTGAAAAACGATCGAACTGGACGACACGGACCACGGAATACCTGATAAGGTTGTGGGAAAATCATTTGCGTGATCTGCGGAGCACGTCACGCAATGCAAAGGTGTACGCGGCAATTAAAGCCGAGTTAAACGCCGAACTTCCGCCTGACGCATTGTTCCAAAGTTGTAATAGGCACACAAAAACAAAACTATTTCAAGCGATGAGGCTTTAGCGTAAAAGATGCATATATTCGCATAATTATACGTTTGAAGAACATTATGCAAGAAATAAGTGGCATATTTGTAAACAGAACGTCGCTCTGTTGATTAGTGCGTCAGTTAGTTTGTTCTACGCCAGATGGCGTTAGCCACCTTAACCGAGGATGCTTTCGCGCTGTGTAACATCGGCGAACCGTGGTTGGCGCTAACCGCGGTTCAACGCGGTCAACCGTGGTTGGTCGTAACTGCGCTTGCTTTGCCTGTGTAACATGGGTATTAAAGTATGATTGAACACCCCGCCCCCTGAAAAACGCTTCTGGCTACGCCCCTGCCTAAGAGCAACCACGCTGGCGGGCTCAGCTTTCTTTTATTCAATCGTTGCCGTTATGAAGAAGTCTATAGTTTACCAAAGGGCTTCAACCGGAACGCATGCATCTGCGGTGGGAAAACACCTTTTATTTTCGTAGGTAAAAAAATTTTTGACTATCGATTTTTCTGTGGCGCCATATAGGAGACAGGAACCATAATGGTCAGGTAAGAAATGTTGATCTGATGCATTGTTTTGTTCCCAGGTGGTGAGGCCAGTAAAGCAACTGCAACGCAGCTTTAAGCAAAAAAATTTGCGCGGCTTGCACTCAGTCGCGCAAGGCGAGGGCACAGCAGCGCTGGTCGGCACTCGGCTGGTCCTGGCTTTACGAGGCACACGTTCATTCACACCCCGATGTACGAAGTGTCCACGTGATCACATTGTAAATCACGAGTATTGGCTAGGTATTGATCGGGTTCAATTAGATGTATCTGTTCCTTTCTATTTGTTTGTTTCTCTCTCTATCTGTTTCTTTCTCTCTCTTTCCCTCTCTTTTTATTTTTTTACTATTTCTTCTGTTCCTTTCTCTCTCTTTCATTTCTTTATTTCTCTTTCTTTTTCTCTCTCTCTTTCTTCCTCCCTTTCTCTCTCTGTCTTGATCTCTGTATTTTGTATGTCTGTTTCATTCTATCTCTTCCTCTCTGTCTATTTCTTTCTCTGTATTTCTATCTTTTTTTCCTCTTTCTTCCCTTTCTCTCTCTCTCTCTCTCTCTTTGTACTCATTCTCTCGCCCATCAGAGTTATTGCATCCTACGCCGGACAAATCGACGCAGCGGGAGAGCGCGCGCCAGGCGCACGTGTTAGCGGAGCGAAGCAGAAGAGGACGAAGAGTGCGAGCGCCGGCATGATGATGATTGTTTCATGTCTACATCGCGAAACGTACAAACGGCGGGAGTAACAGCTCTGCTGTAAGATAAACTCATATCTTATAACCTGATGAATTATCAGACACTATGCGCTTTCAGGAGAGGCGTATTTGCCAGGTAGTGTTACCTTTGCCAATGGATATCATTCCTGTAGATGTTGGTCGCATACACGTTCCATCCACAAGTGAGTGAGTGAGTGAGTGAGTGAGTGAGTGAGTGAGTGAGTGAGTGAGTGAGTGAGTGAGTGAGTGAGTGAGTGAGTGAGTGAGTGAGTGAGTGAGTGAGTGAGTGAGTGAGTGAGTGAGTGAGTGAGTGAGTGGGTGGGTGAGTGAGTGAGTGAGTGAGTGAGTGAGTGAGTGAGTGAGTGAGTGAGTGAGTGAGTGAGTGAGTGAGGGGAGTGAGTGAGTGAGTGAGTGAGTGAGTGAGTGAGTGAGTGAGTGAGTGAGTGAGTGAGTGAGCGAGCGAGCGAGTGAGTGAGTGAGTGAGTGAGTGAGTGAGTGAGTGAGTGAGTGAGTGAGTGAGTGAGTGAGTGAGTGAGTGAGTGAGTGAGTGAGTGAGTGAGTGAGTGAGTGAGTGAGTGAGTGAGTGAGTGAGTGAGTGAGTGAGTGAGTGAGTGAGTGAGTGAGTGAGTGAGAAAAACAAATGGAGAGAAGGACGGAAAGAAGAAATAACGGAAGAGGCAAGTGAGCGAGGACAGCGCGCGCACGTTTTCGTTAGACTGCGTCCTCGTACAGTAAATAAACAAAGAGTAGTTTGAGAACTTTGGGGGCTCGTAAATACGATGCTCCCGGGCACATCGATTGGCTCCAGCGCATTTGATACTATTTTCAAGCTCGATACAGGCGCCATTGTGAGCAGTGTATGCGGTAAATTATGTGGCAAAGCGTAAACGTTGCCTTTGAGGGGAAATTTCCCCGACCGCTATTACCATGATAAACGCGGTCCACTCAGTTATCTGCTCTCACCTCACCGCTTTCTGGCTATAACCTCTTTTCCGGCTTCGCCTTGATAAGCGCTTCTTTCTTTTTAGTTTCGCAAGCGCAGGGTGCGTTTACGCCTAACTCACACGAAAGAGATCGCCGACGGTTAATTAGAGTAATGAAACAGATACCAAGGGAAACAAAACACGGCCGAGGTTGACGTATCGCAGCACCCGTGGACAAAACTAGGTCGTTCCCGGGATTCTTGAACATTTCACAAAGCGGGACGCAGGTCGCAAACCTCCAAACGCAGACGCTACTGTGCTCCTGTGGGGTGGATTTGCTTTATCCCGTGATTGCAATTTCGCGTTTTATCGATGCCAAGCACTCAAATCAGGCGTAGACGTTTAATTTAGTTAACTGGTTAGCCTACGAATGCGTATAATTTGTCGGACTTGTTAGGGAAGCAACAGCACTGGGACACAGAAACACAGTAGACGCTACGGGCACTGTAGCGTCTACAAAAAGCACTGAAGCGCCCGCAACGTCTACCGTGTTGTTTTTTTTTTGTCCCCGTTTCCAAGCACCGTTACTTGTTAACAAGTCCGCCAATGAACCAACTAGTCCAAACAAAAGTACTGCTCGAGTATAATTTGTATACTTCTTCCTCCCAGCGATGTACGCTCTTTACGAGGTTAATTTATAAGACTTATTAACTCTGCGTTGTGAAAGACACCTTAGTTGAAGGCCGTGAAGTTATTTTGTAACAACCTGAATTCTCCAAGATGGCACGCTTGAGCCTAGGAGGTAGGTCTTTACTATATTCCTAACCGTCGATAAGCATCCTTAGTGACTGTCATTCGAACCCGCGGCTTTGTGCTCAGCAACTGAAAACCACTGCCATGCTCTCACTAGGGAAGCTTCGCGCAGTTTATGGTAGTTTGTTCTAATAGTTCTAGTGAGACCTCTGTTGAGATCGGGGACATTTGTTGCATCAATACGCACTTTCGGACGAATGTGTACTGTTCGTGTTCTTTCTCTTCCTAATCTTTATCACCTATCACCTTTATCACCTATCCTAATTAATCACCTAACGCATGTCCAGTTTATCTCCATGCATTTCCTTTTCGTGTATATCTATCTATCTATCTATCTATCTATCTATCTATCTATCTATCTATCTATCTATCTATCTATCTATCTATCTATCTATCTATCTATCTATCTATCTATCTATCTATCTATCTATCTATCTATCTATCTATCTATCTATCTAATGGTTGCACTTTTTATGTCTTCTTCGTCTCTTTGTTAAGCAGTGCATACCATTTTTGCAGCGGCGAGAAAGAAGATTACAAAATTCGTGAGTGCTGCTCGCAGTTCTTATGAGGATCACAAGCAGCACTGCGCTCTCACACCTTGAAACTGTTGAATTGCATTTCTTTAATTCGATTGCGTGCGAAACTGTGAGGCATACAGAACATCTAATTACTTTTTTTTTATTTAGCACCGGAGAGATCATAAGTTGTGATCTAGGCTAAGTGTGTTGCTCTACTTAACAAGCAAGGTTATTGCGACTTCCCATTACGTCGCTGTAATGAGGCACCGCTCAAATGACGCAGCCGCGTCGTTCCTCTGACAAAAAAAATGTTATCCCCGATGCGCACACGATGTAATGTGATATACTACTGCAAATCGATGACTAGGGTTTCTTTCCTTCGTTCTTCTGCGCAATTAATATAGATGCGGTGACAGAATAATATATTTCATTTCTCGCTGGCATTTCCCCTTGTAATATTCGCCTCACGTGCCACCCGAAAGTGCTCAGACTCTGCAAATACTGACTTCGTTGGTCGACTCGTCCGTTCTAAGAGCTTCGGGACTAATTTAATAAGGAACTATGCAGTCGGTGCGTTGGTTGGGTTTACTCTAAGGAGCTGTGGCGAGGAAGAGGGGAGAACGGTTACCTTGGAAACCGTACTACGAAACAGGGTGGTGCGGTGACCGCGACGCTTTCGGTACACAGGTCCTATATGCTAATATTAATCTAAGGGAGCCTGGGAATGCAGTCGTTCTCGCTACACTTGTAATGGTGCATTTTTCCCGCGATTGCGTGTCGTTTTTGTTGAGGAAGTGTACTGCGATTTCTTTCGCGTTTTTTTTTTTTTACTCGCATGACTAATTAAGAAATTGCTGGCTCCAAGCGTTGGTGCATAATAAGAAAATTCGCTGGCATGGGAAGAATCCAGCTGATACAAGACTTCGGGTAATCGGAAATCTCTGGGACAGAGCCTTAGCACTGCACAGAAAGTAAATTATTTTTGTTATTAGTAGTAATAGTACTAATACTAGTGGCAGTAGTATTTGTAGTAGAAGTTACTGTTTGAGAAATCTCTTGAAGGTGACAAAAAGAAGTATTTCACTATTCTTGCATAACCAGCACAATGCTCCAGTTTGTCGCCATGTGTAGTATGTGGACTGAGTGCCGCATCTTCACTTATATTTGATAGCAGCATGACGTGGCAGCGTCACGTGACCTTGTGGCATGCTTGAAAATGTCGCTTGGTTGCTGTATATTTACTTATGTTACTCACAATGCCCATAACGGATCTCATAGAATGATTTCACACAGTTAACCGCGGAAGATGAGCACTTAAAAGTTACAAATCAAAGAAAAATATGAATATATTGTCACGTGGTCGTGACGTCGATGAAGACAGCAGTCGACGTGTTCAAGATGAAACTCTTTATTTGGCTGAACTTGTGGCCGGGAAATGAAAATTCAAACTACAGCAATACACGCGTTACACTGATAGTGGCGAACAGGGCGTAGGTCGTGGTTAAAAGTGACAAGCGGTGAAGCGTGTCGGCATTTATACATGTGCCATCGAATATTCCAGCGTTATCGCTGGCTGTCACGCAAGCTCTAGAATAAGCTCGAGTGTTCGAGTCTTGCGCGCAATCTTACCAAAACGATCTGTAATAATCGCGAAGCTTCTCGAACAATGATGCGCGGCTTTCGCTGAGCGTTGCTGACAGTGTTTGTGGGCGAAAACCGAATGCAGCAAAAGGGATAATAAGAAACGCACGTGGCAATATATAAAGTACTATGTAAGAACGAAAAAAAAGTGTATGTACCATAGGCCACAGCAACGTAATACATAAATAAATCCATACGAGAATACAACGAATGGACACGTCTATGACATTCATTACGTGAAGTGTATTAACACCAACTGCAACATGGACTATGTACATAAGAAAAAGCACGGAAGGTGTGGCTCAGCCATATTACATAATTCCTCCCGCCAAAATATATACACGAAATAGAGACCAACGTGTGACACTGGGATAGCTGGTAATCCATCTTCAAGAAACAGTGCAATCACAGAAAGGAACAAGGATAAGCGATGTAGAGACCAACGGCACAATACGTTAGCCTTGCAAAAAGCGGACTGTCTTCGACAAAAAGCCAGCTGCCTTCGTCGCGAAACTTCAAAAAAAAAAAAAGTTTAATAATCGCAGTCGCGTCACTGCAGCAACTGCAGCCGTAAAATAGTAAAAAATTTAAATTACACCATCTCCCGCTAAATGGGACCATGAGGCGATGCGAAGCCGGAGCACTTGCACGATCGCGTTCCGTTGGCTTTCGTTGGGAATGCTACCGACCTCGTGTCGTGGAACGCGAAGAGGAACGCTACGCGCGTCGTGTCTTCCCTCTAGCCTTGCCGTTAATTGTCACAGGGCGAGCGGGGAACGCGGTCATCAGGCGCGCGAGGGGGGAGCGTAGGAGAGGAGAGAGAGGGGGAGGGGATGCGCATGCGCTGGCGCTCATCGCGGCATTGCGCAGGAGAGGGGCGATGCGAAGCAGCGTTGCGGCATGTCGAGCCCGCGTATCAGAGGGGGAGTGGAGAGGGGGAGTGGGAGTGGAGAGTGGTAGGGGAAAGGGGGAGGGGGAGAGGAGAAAGGGGGAGAGGTGTGTGGAGAGGTGGTATGTGGAGAGGGTTTGCGCATGCGCAGTAAGGGTGGTCACGCCGCACACCACCACCGGTTTGAGCTCCGCTAAAAGATGCTTCGCATCTAAAAATAAACAAAGCCAGAAGGCATATGTAGCCTTAAGCAGGAAATGAGATAAATCCATTTACTGCCCATCATTTCCACGGTGGCTGAACCACCGCATCTACAGAGTTCCTTCTAGTAATTACTATGATTAGTTAGTTAGTTAGGTATTGTCCGATGTTCGTCCAGTAACGTTAGACTTCTCTCACTTTGCTTCCCAAGTTGCCACACTTTATTACCGTGCTGCAGGCACTTCGAAGCTCCCCAAAAAGATCGGCTGTATATGCCAATATGGCGGCTCACACTCGCAAAACTTGTTTTACGGAAGTTTTATCTATGATTTGGAAACCACCAGCCCCGTCATAAAGCTGGTCGCTATTCCTACTAGGAGGCACCGTGTACGTCGGCGAATGGACACACGCGTTGTTACGCAAACGAAGTTTTGCTCGCAAAAAGCGCGAATTCTCGTCCTTCGGGACGCACTATACAGCAGATCGTTGGTCCGGCGGAGCGTCCGTTCAAGCCAAGCGTGCGGTGCTTCTGAAACTTCGGACAAGGGGCTGCCGCGCACCGCATTAAAGCGCCAGACGGGAATGCAACAACTTCTAGAGGCAGAGGAAGCCCTCCTCTCGGTGAATTAATGCCAACAGCTGGCGTTTCGAGAGCGGAAACGGGACGGCGGTTCCAGCTGGCGCGTTTCTCGTGGGACCGATTCGCTGTTCCCCACGCGAGTGCCTCAACTTCACAACTTCTCAACTTGTACTTTATTTTGTGTTGAGAGGGATGCCGGGTGAGAGGTCAAGAAGCCCACCGACGGCTGCGTGAGAATGGCGGCCGCCATGCCTCCCATTTAAAGGGATGATAGGGGAAAAGTGCGACCAATTCCCTTACGAGGAACTGTCGTGTATGCGAAGCAATAGCTGCTCTGGTCATGCGCCAGCAACACTAGTCAGCAGTAGACAACACAAGCCAATATTAGGTGATCCGTAGGGATAGTCTATATGGGTAACATCGGCCAACTGTTGGGCCACACACGCGACTTCTAACCCGAAAGTCGCGGGATCGAATCCCGGCCGCATTTCGGTGGAGGCGTAATGCTAGGGGCCCGTGTACTTAAATTTAGTCGCACGTTAAAGAACACCAGATGGTCAAAATTTCCGGAGCACTCCAACACGGCCTCCCTCATAATCATATCGTGGTTTCGGGACGTAAAACCCCAAGAATTATATAACCGTTGGGCCATGTTGTCTATCCACTTTGAAAGTATCAAAAGCAACAATGTGTTCATTGAATCTCACTCCAATAATTGAGTTGTCTACCAGGTTTTTTTGTTGTTTTTTTCATTAGTAGGCAACTCGATGGTGCAAAACACGACACCACTCCTCCAGGCGGTGACGTCGCTCCCCTCGACACATCCACGCGACACACGCTAAACGAGTGTTTATCCGTCTCCGTGACGAGTAGCCGCTTCCCTGGCAATCTGGCAGAGCCCGCTTCGCTCGCGAACGGAAGCGCCACTTCCCGCCGCTTGTGAGGGAACGGCGAGGAAAACGACGACGTTTGTGAAGGAAGCGTCAACAGCTCTTGGTCGGATAAGCAGTATTACGCGGATACTGCGGAAGTATAAAAAACAAACGCCGCCACCCAACCTTTGCGACGGGGACAGCGGGAGGTGTGGGTGCCCCATAACGTGGCGCCAAGTGTTTTGTCATAGACAGGGCTTCTCTCTTTCTCTCTCTCTTTCCTCGCTAGCCGCAGCCTCCCGGAGGCTTCGGCAGCGGCCGTCCGCTCTCCTGGTCGCTTTCTTTTTTTCTTTCTGTTTACACGTCCGGCCACGCGAGCTTGCTAGACCGCGAGGGGAAGAAAAACAAACAATACAAGAAAAGTGACTAGCGAGCACGAAAGTATAGCTCCCGTCTCACTGCGCTGTTCTTTCGAGCGTATTACGCCCGGTATTCGTTCGTTCGCGTCGGTGCTTCGGTTGTTTGCCTTTAGCCACACGGCCCGCTCGGCTCCTTCCTCCAGCTGACTTGGCTACACGCGCAGTTTCCTGCGTCTAGCGATAAAGTGAAGCTCGCCACCCTTCCTTGCGGGCTCGCCCAATCGCTCGCCGTCTCTCTAGCGCTCAAATTCGTTCATCCTCGTGTGCGACTGGGCGTGGGCGGGACAGGATAAAATTGAAGCGTTCGGAATTGAGGAGCTCGCGGCTGGCTGCACCTCTGGTACGTTGTGTAGTTGTGAAAGCAAGCATTTCTTTTTCTTTGCTTGCTGGCTTGCTTCTCTATCGGTCTTCCTGTATATACTGAGCGCGTGTGCGTGCGCGAGGCAAAAGACGACGACAGGTTGCAGAGCACAATTTGTTTTTTTTTTTTCTCGTGAACAACGCAAGGCGTTCTCTTTAGAAAGAGAAATACATGAGGCACGTAGACCATTACTTTTGAAACAGGTGTAGCGCTTGTTTACTGCCAACCACCGCCGTGTTCATTAATTCACTGTGAACTGCACGGCCGTCCAGGTTCAACAAAGGTGCGGCCTGGATTTCTTCAACGTCGCGTGGTTGGAAGCGCGCGGTCAGATTTATGTCAACTGAATGCGTCTTCGTAGTTTTATGCGCAAACAAACAAAAAACAATATAAGATGAAGAAGAAGCTTTGAAAACTACTACTCAATCGTTCTCACTCATCACTTGCAGTGTGTATCAGGCAATGATAGCTATCGCCTGTTTGGTGGACTTTCCATAAAAGCAATAATAATGTTTTGTTTTTTCGCATGAATCAAAAGAATAAAAAAGAAAAAAATCTTGAACTGCTCGGCTGCGGGTTATAATGAATGTTGCGAACATATGTCTTCCACGCCTGCTTAGACTGCATTGTAGGAGCTTAGGACTGTCGCAGTGGCGTGCGTACCGGACCATTCCACCTTCACTAATGCAGAACGATTAATAAAGGAGACAGTTGCACAAGACCGAAAGCTTGTCGGAAAGACGGTTAAAAAAAAGAAAACGAAAGTGTGGCGCAGGGCAGCGGGAAATGAGCGTAAAATACGAGTGCACAACAAATTTTAAAAAAAGATTGCGTGCGGGGAGACAGCAAAACTCCCACCTTGCAAGAAAAATTTATGTATTTTATTTGTTCATTTATTTACAAAAGAGATAGCCCCGAGGTAGGGGCCGTAGCAGGGTGGCATTGACATCAGTAGATACCAAAATAGCAAAGCATTAAATGAAAACAGATCTTGAAGAAGATGTATGATTAATAATACAAGAATGGAAGTGCAACGCGATAAAAAATAAGGCAGATTCGCACTAGTGGCGCCAAGCAAGAAGGAAGTGCGGAGCTGGGCAGCCTTCTTGTTTTGCTTCGGTTTTGTATTTCTTTCCTCCTCTCTTTTTTCGTTTTTTTCTGTGTTTTCTCCTCTCTTTATTTATATTTATTTATTACTATGTCTTCATCTATTTCTTTCTCTCTGTTGCTCTTTCTATTTTTATTCCTATTTTCTCCCTTTCTCTCTCTTTCTATTTCTCCCTTGCTTCGTCTTTTTTTCTATTTATACGTTGTTTTGCCTGCGTTACGCCAAGCGACTAGAGCATACGACAACATACGACAGGCCGGGCCCCTAACGTGCTCCGCACTTATCATCATCAAGGCGCTCGAAGAACGAGAGGAAGAAGGCTTCTCCCTGGCGCGAGCGCGCGCTCAATATGCTACAGATGGCTATGCTATTCGCGGTTTTGCCTGCGTTATGCCAAGCTACGACAGCATACGATGACAGCATATTGACAGCATGCGATGACAGCATATACGATGACAGCATGTGCAGTGTGAGGATTAACATACATTACCTTCCAACGTACTACATGAAAATGTCGGAAATACACGTTCTTTAAAACTATATGTATACATGACGTAGATATACATAGCGCCGTGATATTCGAGCTCTGGTTCTTCGTACACTGTCACTTCTACCGAACTTCACATGTTTGCCGCCCTGTGAAAAAAGAAAGTGAAAGAAAATAAATTTTAAAAAGCCACGAATGAACGTCGAATGAGATACTGAAAATATATAGACATATTTTCGGTTCTTAATTTCCCTTCGTTAATTGAAAATCCGCGACGTCCAGACCTTATGTATAACACTCGCTGTCCTCAAAGGCAGCCTAAGTAATTTAATATATGATAACGCTCCTAAATGGGTGCTGGTTTCTGTTACCAGAATGCTATTGTGTCGTGAAGTCAGGACGTAAAAGGTGGTCACGTGGTTGCAGGACACTGAGACGTTTTGTTATTTTATGCACTATAATTTTAGAATCCGCTCCGGTTCGCTTGGCTGTCTACTATGCTACTACATAGAACCCACACGTAGCAGCATATGAAGCGACCGAGTAAGCCACGGCCACAGAAGCTTTAGAAACGCTTATTTGAAGCTGCTGGCTGAGGCTTGCCACTTTTTGTTGTGTGTGGTTCAGGGGTCTATGATTACCACTTAAAAAAAAAGATTAAACTTAAACATACCATTGCTCCATTGTTACTGCGGTACGCATAGCTGTAAGATGTTCGTGTAGTATGCAACGTAAACCACGAAACCTAGTCCCCACAGATGCCCGGTATGGTGCCTCTCTTCGAACTAAGAGAACTGTGCTTTTTTTTTTTTTTGTTCATCTCCTTCACCTACTGTAAATTAAAGATTCATCAAAGACCGGGTGTCTCAGATGCGGTAAATCGCAAAGAAACGAAGCTCAGAGAACTTCGACGCCTTGCTTGCGGGATTGTGGGCGTCCCCATAACAATTAATTTCTCCACGAAAAAGACTCGTTCCATATGCCTTCTGAGCTCGCAGCCACCTCCACTGGGATCTCGTGCATTTTTTTCTGCAAAGCAACAAATAACGCTAGCTACACGCACGAAAGTTAACTTCGGGAAGCCGGGTGGTAGAGACGGGATGCGCCGGCGGCGAGTCAAGGCCATATATCAACCACGTAGTCCATTCGGTGCATGCCGCCAACCTCTCAGGAGCTGCAACGCTTGAGTGATCACCGCGCGCGCACTCCATCTCGTCCCCATGAGCGATAGGCGACGTACGCGCTAAAATAACGACGTGCTTTCACAATGTACTGCATCAAGAAATACAAGTTTGGTGGGGACCCTGACGCTACGCCCTCCTAGGTAAACCATGAGTAGCACTATACTCGTATTTGAGTGTATACCTTGGGTGTTATCGATCGCTGTCTGCGAATATTCCTCGTGGTTGGATGATTTAGCGTTAGGCTGCAATCGTCAAGAACCTTCGCCATGCCAGAAGTGACATAGATATACATGCATAACGAAGCAATAATTGTTTTCTTTGGGAATCGTATTGTGCGTAATTCCTACCATGCCCAAGTTTTGGAGCAGTTTGAGGACACTAAATACCTCGAGCTGATCATGCCAATGGGACCGTATACTAATTTGAAAAGTTTCTTCACGATGTAACTAATATTTTTTATTCAGCTTACTTGTCATCTACATGAAGACGTTTTTTTTAAGAAAACAGCATAATTAAGCTATTCAATGAAGTAAGACCTTAAGCTATTGAGCTAATTCAATATGCGAGAAGAAGCGCTTTGTTGAAAAGATCCAGACCTCATCGACAATGCAGGATCCTGTTTCTCCGCATTGCATCGACTGTTTCTGTGGGAAAAAGGTTGATGCTCTACAGTATTCCCTGAAAATGAGCCGTTATTAGTTTAATCAATGTCAGCGATGCCTAACTGTATATACAGGTTGGGAATTCCCTTAAATTCATTCATTAGATTTCTTCTGACCCTCAAAGCTTCCGCAAATTTCTGAGTATAAAGAAGCGGACTCTGCCGATCCTTCAGGGGGGTGGGGAGCGGTGCGCTGGCGCGTTTGTGATTATAAAACGAGTTCTTCAAGCAGACCGAAGGAGCACTGTGGGGACCACAATTGTACAGAAAAGAGTCCCTGAAAGCTTTTCGGCGTCGCAAGCCCAATACCCAATTAACTAGACGTACCTGTAGTATTTACTGATACTATTCCATGTTCTCCCTTTTTTTACCCTAAGAACATATGAGAAGCGAATAGACCAGTATCAAATAATATGAATGTTGACGAAACTTCTGAAGAACGAATACAACTGGAATAAAAAAAAAACAGTTTGTACTTTACTGCACTCGCTACTGCGCAGAGAACGTTATCGTTCACGTGAGGTAACCAGCCAGACAGAGCAGGATAAAGAGCTAAAATATTTTAAGCCTCTTAAAGTTACACTGTACAACTCTTCGCGGTAGTAGCAGTAGAAGCGTACTATGTGCCTTTTCTGAAACACCCACCGCTATCGTGGATGGATAACATATACAAGCACTTCTATCTATCTATCTATCTATCTATCTATCTATCTATCTATCTATCTATCTATCTATCTATCTATCTATCTATCTATCTATCTATCTATCTATCTATCTATCTATCTATCTATCTATCTATCTATCTATCTATCTATCTATCTATCTATCTAAATAAGGCAGAACAAGTGACCTTGAAGTTCCTGCCTTCTGCTAGTTGCGACCTTGAAGAATGCAAGACCACTTGTCGAAACGTCGGATCCAGCGACACTACCTGTTCAATGATTTTTCATATCTACCTATCTCAATGACAACTGACAGCCTGAAGATGTACACGGCAGGATTTGACAATTCCTATGGTCCAGTGTTCATTACTCTCGCAACCGCGTTTATAGCAAGCGTATATCCCAGTTATCACGTATCGACGCGGCCAGCACAGGTCCTGTGGGTTTTGCGACGTCACTGCTGATGGCGAGGGGACAATGGAGGCAAGAATGCGATAATGAAACAGACCGTATCTATCGTGGTCGTCCCTGCCACCTGACCCGCAGCCCATGGCCAGAGAGGGCTGTCCCCTAGAAGCGATGGAAATTCTGGTCTGTGAGGAAACGATTGAGCACATTCTGTGCCACTGCCCATCCTGCCAGACTTAACGACGTGGTGTAGAAACCAAACTCCATGGTCTTGAGGCAAAACCACTATTAGAAAAGGAGACCCTGGGACCTAGGCCCACGGTTTCGTGCATGCACGAAGCCACGAAAGCCCCGTTATGCTACTTGAAGACGACGGGACTTCACGAGCGCCTGTGAACTAACAGCGCGAGTTCGTGTGGTGTGTGTTCACACTAACTCTTCATTCTTCTCTTTCCCACTTATGTTCTTTCTTCGCTATCCTTTCTGTTAAGGGGTTTACTTGACGGCACTCAGCGGCAATACGCAGTGGCAACAGTCAAGGCAAAAGCACGGACCCTGAGCGCGATCGGCGTTCTTTCAGGAACAAGCCGAAGAGGACGACCCACTAGAAGCCGCTGGGTAGTTTAGGCGCCCTTAAACTATCCAGAGGTCGAAATTTAGTTGTGGCATTGCAGTTGTGCACGAGTCTGCAGCGAACGCTGGCGGAGTTGCGCGCATTTTCTCATTTCGCTCTTTCCTTCGCTAGGCTGCGTTCGTCGGCTCGTCTATTCACTTCTCGGAGTGCCCTTCCTCAGCGTCCGATGTGGAAACGCAAGAAGCGCGCGCATCTGCTAGCAGAAAACAGGCTCTTGTTCGCCCACTGACAGCGTCCCTTGCTCGCGACGTCACCTAATGATACAGGTGAGTTATTTAACGTAGTTATTTGGACAGTTTGTGCCGTACTCTCAAACGTGGGTACATCTTCTGCGCCATTAAGCACATTGCCGCAAACGTAAAAGCATTCAAAGTGGTACGTTGCCTGCACGCAGTTGATAAACATTACTGTGCGTTTACCGTGTTTTTATTTACGTTTTTATTTACATATGCGAAAGCACGGGAAGGTAGGCTACGTTAGAGCCGGCTATCCTAGCAACATGGTAGTAGTATTGAAGGACACATGAAAACAAAAACTACAACGAATAAAAGAATAGGTAAAGAGACAAATGATGCTTGCTTGCTCGTTTGCTTGTTGTTGTTGTATTGGGGAGGGTGGCGCGTGCTTGTGCGTTGCAAATTTGTTTCAACTTTCTTTTATTTATTTATAAAAAAAAACGCGGGATGGTAGGATACGTTAGAGCCGGCTATCCCATCAGCATGATAGTATTATTGAAGAAACACACAAAGACAAGAAAAAGTAGAACGAATAAAAGAATAAGAAAAGACAAAAATAATCAGAAGCAGTATGTACATATGTGGCGTTTTTTTTTTTTTTTTTTCTAAAAGAGCCCACTGCACTTGAACTGAAACTGAGAAAAACGCACTTTTTCGCTACTGCCAATATGGTCGGGCCTGCTCCAACAGTTTATTGCCAATGTGTTCCTGTCCCCTAAATACCTCAAATCTATATTGTGGCTAAAATCTATATAGCCCACTATCGTCGGTATTCGGGAGTAAACTTTCTATTTGGCTCTTATAGATTGGAATATTTCATTGGGGCTTGAATTAGCTCGCAAAATAAGTCTAAAACAATTCGAATGTATGAAATATTTTGCGATAAAATTAACATAATCATTGTGCTTCCGTCGGTGCCGTCCTTCGTCGCATGCGCGTAATGGCGATGACCAGACTTGAAGAGCGAGTGGCGCTTGTGGCAAAAGATGCGCTATTCTGGATTGGTGGCTTCGTTTTAACGCGACAGCGTTAAAGAGCTCGTATCGCAGAAATTTCGCCGTCGGCGTCGGTGTCGGCGCCGTTGGTTGTGAGCGAAAAATCATCATCTTGTCCGTGACCGAAAAATCGAAAAAGCTGCAAATAAAATAATAAAAATGTTAGGTCCAAGTAAGAATCGAACCCAGGCCGCCTGCGTGGCAATCAGGTGTTCTACCACACAGCCAGGCCTCCGGTTGGAGCAGCACTGAAAGTAACTTTCATGCTTCCCAAAAATATGCGTCCTGTATAGAGGTGTCACAGTACGAGATGTAATGACGCAGTAATATTGCGCGGTACAAGCGTACATTGCCATCGGGCGTCACACAATGTCAATATCATACCGACTTGGTGGTTTAAAGACAGCCACCCATTACGAAAGGCACACACATTACTGCGCCTAATCCCTTAAGACCACGTAGTGGATGCATCGCAACTTCGAAAAAGTTTCTCGCGCATAATTGCTCCTGGTTTAAAGCATGCTACCCATTACACAAGGCACACACCTTAGTGCACGCATTCTCTTAGACACTCGTAGTGTTCGAAGTGCGCACTAGGGGCAGGATATCGCTATCGCGTTCAACTCTTAAAGGCGAAGCTTAAGTGTCCCCCAATTTTTTTCTTGTTCTTAGCATCTACTGAAGGCCTCGAGAAGTGCTCCAGCTCTTCTTCTTCTGAGCTCGTTTTATGCCGTGCCGTTTCGGATCACTTCTTCTTCTTCAAGGAATAGATCGGTGCCCAATATCTTCATTTCATATATCTTTTATTTCAAATATAACGTCTTGGAGCGAAAGGAGGACATGTTACTGTAGCGCGAAACTCGAAAAGAAACACTAAAAGGCAAAAAGAAGCAGTAAATTCCGTCTCTTACTCTTTATATTCGAGTCTTGCCCTACAACATCATGCCCTTCAGTAAGTGCCAACTCGCCCTAAAAAAACTAATTGTGGAACGTAAAAACGATAGCAAACCAACGAGGACACAAATGGAAGAGATTGGATGGGACCATGTTGGTTGTTTTGGTCACGATTGTTGACGCAGCGCTGGTTTAATGAATGTGGCTCAGTTTGATTGAAACAGATGCAGCATTTCGCTCATTTTTTATTAGAAACCGCCTTTTTGATTTCACGTTAAAATCAGGAATTGCCCCATTTTAATTCCAACTGTTTTAGAAGTTAAAAATACTTAGGCGCGCTTTACGCTCCCGTGAAATTAAGCACAGTTTCGGCTTCTGCATTTGGCTCTTTTTGAAAAAAAAACGCAACATATACGATATGTAGCGTATAAAAATGAACAGAGTCTAAAGGCACAGTCCAGTACATACAGTGTGGTCACATGGCGGATAGAGTCCGTACAGGTAGTTTTCTATGCACTTACATATATCGTGACTATGAGATATGTTCATTAATAACTCAATACTATGAAAGGGAGCAACAATGACAACTGTTCGAACAAGCTGCCAGCTGCCACATATTCAGGTATGTATGCGTCTATGTACGAGTTGGTTGGGTATCGTGAGTTAGTGCCCCTGTAATGCAGAACACAATGCCCACAGTTATTGTTTCAAAGCCAGTTCATTTCGCTGGACCATTGTTCTCTTTGCCATGTCCATCCAACACTGCTGACAACACAGTGTCATTAAGGCTTATTTGCATAACAGTGCCGGGAAACGACCCTAGAAGTTTCTCCATAAATCTCAATTTCTTCTTAAAATCTCGCACTCAAGTACTACATTCAGAAAAAAAAAAGAAAAGGAAATAGAAGGAAAGTCATGCTCAACTTTTTTGTGACTTGCTGAACTAGAGACGTTTCGTAGCTCATATATGTGAGGGCTTCATTCATCCGGATTATAGAAGCCGTTGTATGAAATACAGTGGCGTTATAGCTTTTCGCAGGCCTATTCATTTTATTTGCCTGGACTTTTTTTTTTCTTTTATATCTTCATCTGGTTCAGTCCTCACCTATTCTGCATTATCATCTTTCCCTTAATGCAAAGCAGCCAACCAGGCAGTCTAGTTGAGCTTTCTGCTTTTCATTCTTTATTATGCTCTCTCCCTCTCAAGCTCTCTCGCTCTCTCAAACTCTGTTCATAAGATGCAAAGAATACTTCGCGTGAGTTTATCTATCACACTGGCTGTTCGCCTCTTTCCGCAACACATAAAGGTCACTCCAAAGGCAAACTAGTTACAAGGCGTTCTACATGTCTGTAGTTTGTTTGACAATTTGTTTTCACTGTTTCATCTCACGGACACCACAGCGCATTGATTTTGGACGTTCCCATAGCAAACCTATGCACTGTGGGCCACCTGGAAGCTAGGGTATAAATGAAATGTATTCGCACTAATTTAGGACATCTAAACTTGTTCTTCAACATTGATCGGCAAGGCATATGAAGGCTCAAGAAAGGGAAAAAAGCTTATCATCTACTAGACTGTTTAGCACGTAGCTATTTATCTACAAACGACAACCAAACGGTTTTCGCAGAACGCGAGCTTCGGGGGCGATGAGACCTCAGGAAGGAAGGAAAAAGGAAACAGAAAGGAAGAAGGCCGGGTGGTCAACCAGAAAATCTTCCGGTTAAAGTGCACGTACTGAACTACTTAGCCTGGCTAGGTCGACACCCACAAGATTCCTCAGAATGAATCCACATGGGCTTTCCGTATTTATTTCCCCGTTTTTTTTACGGAACTTTTTTAGTGGCACGATCAACGAGTGACTCTCTTGTTTCTGTTCCAAACACTTCCGGTTGACCCCTTGCCTCCGATTGCCCGAATATTCAGATAATTTGTTTTAAAAATAAAACTGGCACGAAATCAGTTGATCTTGTTCAAGTTAAGACTTATATTGGATTGCATATGATATTGGAGCATAAGGTTACTAAAGACAAGGACTAATTAACTGTCAGGTTAATTAATGAAATTTAATTGAGTTCAATGAAAGATTGTGAGAAGCTAGGATCGTTGGGGCACCTGGCGGAGCAGATCTCAACCACGCGCTTGTTTATACGTGGCCTCCGAGATTCGCTTCGGCCGTGCGACGATGATCAAAACTTTATTTCTCCCAAAAGAGGGGACCGACCGAGAGGTCGGTTACGCCGCTTAGAGGAGGTCGGCGGGAATCCCTTGGGACGCTGCGGCCTCCAATGCGCGTGAGATTACACGGCCTTGCTGTGCCGAGTCGGTGGTATGCAGGAAGGACTCCCACTTATCTACTGTGTGTGAAGCGTCAGCGTACAGTGGGCATGTCCACGCCATGTGTATGGGGGTGGCTAACTGTGAGCAATATCTGCAGTGGGGTGTCACGAGGTGTGTGTATGCCTTGCTATAAAGCCACGGGCTGGGAAAGACACCCATCTGAAGGTTGCGCCACAGGATGGCATCGCGTCGGGGTGGTCTTTATGAGCTGGAGGATAGTGGAGACGGCCTAGTCTGTAGTGTAGTAAAATGCCTGTGTAAGTAACCAAAGGGGTTAGTCCCTCGCGGCCCTGGGAGGGCGAAGAATGGGAAGTGTGAGACGCAAGGAACTCCGCCCGGCAGCTGAGATCTCGGGCGAGAGTGTGTGCTTGTACATTTCCACTGAGGGATTCATGAGCTGGGGTCCAGATAAGAAGGCGAGGTGAGGTAGGCGGAGCGTGATTCTTTATGATTGAGTATGCCTGCGTAGAGATGCGGCCAGCGTCGAAATTCCGGATGGCGAGTTGGCAATTACTTACGATCACCGTGGTTGTAGGGTTGGTGGTTGCCAAAGCAATGGCAACCTCTGCAGCAACTGTTATATCGGTGTAGTGAATTCATGCCGTGCTCCAGCCGTGGTGGGGGGCCAGGGCGACAGCCACCATTGTTAATCGATGTGGGTGCCGAGAGGCGTCTGTATCGGTGACATCGGAGCGACTTGCGAAACGTTTCTGCATTTGGTGCGCGCGGTCGGCCCTGCGATCCGCGTGATTTTCAGGATGCATGTGTTTGGGGAGTGGAGGAATACGGTGGCTGAGTCGTTGAGCTGTCGGTATGTCTTGGTAAGCGGTGGCTGCCCGCGTGAGGATGAGCCCAATTTGGTGCAGTACAGCGCGTCCCACATTCGTGAATGAGAGTCACTGGTACTGGGACGTAAGGGTAGCTTCGATAAGATCGTTGAAACACAACGTTAACTCAAGGAACATACAAGGACTCATGAACACCTACGTGCGAGGGCCAGCGCCAGACAGATTCAAGTTTTTTTTTCTCTTTTTTTTTCGCTCTCGAGCAGAATTTAGCGTACGCCTATGTACAGCCTGCATTTATGTGATTACTTCAAAGCAACGGTGGCTGCTTACGCCCGAAGATTTCCCTGGAGTACTAACTGGGTTTGGGCGTCTGCCAAGTTGTTTGGTGATTAGTAGTCAGACATTAGCATGCACAAAAGTTGTCGGTCTGAGTGAGAATAAAGACGCATAGGCGTTGGCTTGCAGCCAGAGTTCTTCCAAAGAACCAAAAAGCGACAAGCAGCACGGAAGAACAAAGACAAAAGCGATATTACTCCAGCATTTTCCTGCTTGTGGCAAAAAAGGGCAACGTGATCGGAACATGTGATGTTTAGGGAATTCACCTTTTTCACGGTGCCACGGCGCGTGTGTCTTTTCCCTTATGGAAAACTCGCGATATGTTTCGATGTGGCCTCCGCACGCCTCTCAATCTCAGAGGCTTTCGTTCTGTCGATCCAGCTTCTCCTGGATCACCACGCAGAGCTCTGGCCCTCTGTCAAAACCTACCAAAACGGCATATGGCACCTCAGTAAAATGGGGAAGGCGGATTACGTTCCCTATCTGGCAAAGTGAAACTCTTTCTTTCGCTCTTCAGTTTTCTTTGTATGCACAGTTAGAGGCTTAGAATAACAGAGAGCTGAGCTAGTTAGTAACTATTCATTCTAAAAAGACAGGGCGTGCAAACACGGACACAACAAAGAAGGCAGGACACCACAAACGCCGACTAAACAACTGCCTAACTGTTTTTTTAGACTGAACAGTTAGAGGGTTCACGCTAAAGTAAAAGCACGTGGATAGCTGCATTAGTCAGCCGTCTTGCGCTTTTCCGGACAAATTTTATGCTTTCTTAAACATGCATAACGTGACCTGATCATGTTTCCAGTTTTTGAGTAAGCCAAGGCATTCAAGGATAGCCTCTGCGCGTTTTCGTGCTACACTGCGTAGTTGTTGTTGTTTTCTTAGAAAACTAAACTTTATTCATTCATATTCACAACTTCATGCTTTGCAATAGGTAGCGAGGCACTGGAAGTGGTAAACGAATACGTCTACTTCGGACAGGTAGTGACCTCAGATTCCAACGATGGGACTGAAGTAACTAGAATAAAAATGGGGTGGAGCGCATTTGGCAGGCCTTCTTAGATCACTATCGAATGGTAGTTGACCACTATCCCTCAAGAGGAAGGTATATAGCAGCTGCATCTTACCGGTGCTTATCTACGGAGCAGAAACCTGGAGGCTTAGAAAGAGGGTTCAACTTAAACTGAGGACGACGCAGCGAGCCATGGAGATAAGAATGATTGGTCTAATCTTAAGGGACAAGAAGAGAACAGAGTGAGACTGGGAACAGACAGGTGTTAAGGACATCTTAGTCGAAATCAAGAAGAAGAAATGGACATGGACAGGGCATGTAGTGCGTAGGGAAGATAACCGCTTATCATTAAGAGTAACAGGCTGGATTCCAAGAGAAGGCAAGCGCGCGAGGTACTGGATAGCGCGAATCCGAACAGCACAAGGAAGAAACACACATGCAGATGACAGGCGTTACTCGCAACTAAGCTTCATTCAGGAATATTTCAATGGACATACACACAGCCGAGTGGCACGCGTAGGCGCACTGCACGTACATTAGAGTAACAGTTGCGTTACAGTTGTTATGCTTATATTTGTCCGTTGTGACGGAGAACGCACGCACGTTTCACGAAGCTGTGTGCACGTGTAGAAGGGGTTCCTGACAGGTGTTGAACGAAGTCATCATCACCGTGATCAGTGAGCACCAGCAGCTGGACCGGACTTGTTAATCGGATCCGTTCGTGATTGCGGTTACGAGGGGTCTAAGTGTAGTGAAATGCGAGGTATAGCACAACTGATGGAAATCCTGGAGACCTCTTGCGAAGAAATGATCTATTATGCCTAATGTCCTGGACGTGGCAGCGAGGTTTCTTGATGCCCTCTCCATATTCAAGCCTTCTTTCACGCAGTATAAAGAGCAGGCGTTGTTGGGTCTCGAAAAATCAATTTTGAAGTCACCGGTAATGTTCAGAGGCCTGGTTCTCTCGGAAGATTTATTGTAGGAAGCAATGACCCTGGTTTTTGCGTAGACGACGTGGTCCACGTTGCGACAACCTGAACGAGTGCATGGTAGTTGAGCGTCTTCCACGGGTGTTCTGTGTTCAACTTCCTCACTATCCTTGCGTCCGCCGCGGTGGTGTAGCGGTTACGGTGCTCCGCTGCTAACCCGAAGGTCGCAAGTTCGATCCCGGTCGCGGCGGTCGCATTTCGATGGAGGCAAAATGCTAGATGCCCTTGTACTGTGCGATCTCGGTGCATGGTAAAGAGTACAAGATGGTCAAAACTTCCGCAGCCCCTCGCTACGGCGTCTCTCGTAATCATATCGTGGTTTTGGGAACCCCAACAATTATTATTATTATCACTTTCCTTGCGTGTCAATGTGTTTGTTCGCGGTTACTGTGTTAGTTGAGACTTTGTATCACCTGTGGCACATACCCGCGTAACAAGAACTCTGGTATGCGGGTATGTGCCACACGTGACTGAGAGAAAGGGTTTCATGACGTACGCGACAGGTATTTTGCGTTATTCATGTCATGACCAGTGAATCGTATTCGTCATACACTGATCCCCTGCTGTGCCAACTTCGGTATACCACAAGTTATGGAGACGGCCAGGAGAGCGCCCAGACGTAGGCGGCTAGATAGATAGATAGATAGATAGATAGATAGATAGATAGATAGATAGATAGATAGATAGATAGATAGATAGATAGATAGATAGATAGATAGAAACGCCCAAAGTGCATGAGGTTCGCTAAGAAATGCTTCGCATTTAATAAACATAGCGGGGGCCATTGGTCAACATTGGTCGTAGTCAGGGTGACTACCATGATAACAATTATGGTGACGACGACAACTTCACTTATGTGACTGCTGACTGTCTCGCACGATTAGCCAATACCTCATCTAGCGTTAACGAGCACCGGATACAGCGAGAACTAATATGGCGGCAGAGTAACGTACTTAAGTGCCAACGTAAGTTCTGTCACTAACACGTCATTGTCGTCATTCCCCATCGCAAAATTCGTCGACCTCATACCATTGTGAACATTCGTCAAGCACATTCATCTTGGCTCTCACGATGTCGCCAACCTTTCACCGTCTTCGCTCTCTCTCACCACCATTGCTTCATCGCCATTCTAGCTTCGTCACACCGTTGTCGTCGTGCTGTCGCTAGTAGCAATGATCGAGTCAGATGCACGTGATTAAGAACCACAAGTTTTGCGAAGAGAATGGTGGTTCGCGGTGAAGATGCGCCCACTTGGTCCATCTCTATGAACGATGTAACGTGTCTATACGAGTTCCTACTCTCTCGTGCACGTTTTGCACGTTGGTCTATACTCCTTTGTTCGCCCTAACGTACAATGTTTTTAAATTATAGCGAGAGGCAGTAAATGAACGCAATCAGAAACCAAAAGCAAAACGAAAAACGGGAAAAAAATTATATTCTTCAGAAAAACAAGGAATGAAGAATTGAAATGGAAAATGGTGTATGCTGGCGGGGAAAACAGAAAAAAAGACTGGCAATCGTTCATGGACAATTTGCCGGTTCTTGACGCCCGTAAAATCTACGCAGCTCGTGGGCCACAGCTGCGCGCTGGCGTCCCATTTCGGGGCACTCGGCCCATTTAATGGCACGCGTCTGTAAGGGGGCCTGCTGCTGAGAGGCGGTGGTGCTCCACTTTTGAGCGCATAATTAAAGCGGAGCCGCTGACGCGGTTATGAAATAAGTATATGCCGCCTAAATTCAACCAAATGCTTGCTTGGGTCTAATATATATATATATATATATATATATATATATATATATATATATATATATATATATATATATATATATATATATATATATACCGCGTCTTCTCTGTTTTTCAAAAGTGATTCTTAAAGGGCTCCACCAGCGACTGCGCTACTAAGCACTTAGCTGTACCATTCAAATTAAATTACCGAGTGTCAACCCCTCTATTTTATTTCATCTCTCTCTCTCTCGCTCTTTCTCGTTCTTTCTTTTTCTATTTTGTTCTCACGACGAGGAAGTATTTGATAGGACAAAAGCGAAAGCCTTACTCTGAAGTGAGTTTAGTGCACGCAACGGAGGTAGAACCTGAAGCTAGAAGCTCATACGTGGAGATGTCAGCGAGTCGCAACTAAGGCGGGAGAGAGTGCAATTTGGGTCTCCGGGCACTTAGAATACCACTCTCGAGGCAGCAAGAAAGAGTGTTTTCCGCTCGCTTCTCGCGTCGGTCCTCATTTGTGACCGTTGCGCTGCACAAGTGCTGACGTTCAGTTGATGGAAATTTTTCTCTCTAACCTCTCATTTTTTATATTATATCCTATCTCAAAGGCTTTTTCAGAACAAGCGTTCCAGATCGACACGACTCATGTGTCTAAACCTAGCGATACGGTTCGTGTAGGAATTTTTGTTTGTTTATTTATTTATTTATTTATTTATTTATTTATTTATTTATTTATTTATTTATTTATTTATTTATTTATCTATTTGTTTATTTATTTATTTATTATTATACCCTCAGGGCCAGACGCATTATTTAGTGCTGTAGTATACAATTTAGCTTACAAGGAATAAACAAAAAGCAGTGATTAAAATCTAAGATATAAAAGTTTCTTTCTATACAATGTCAGCTGTACAGTCATAAAAAACATATACAAAACATATTCCTCCTTATATATCACATAAAGGTTAACGAAAAAAAAAACTGTTATCAGTGATGTTTACGATATCACCGTGAAAGTGGTTCTGATGTATCCTGTTCAAGAGGGCAAAAAAAAAAAAGACTAAGAAATGCCTCGAGTTACATATTTGGACCCCAACCTTATGACTGCGACACACACGGTCTGATGCACGATGTAGTATTGTAAAGAATTGTGTGTGCAGTGTATGACGACGATATGGCCTCCGAAAGAGCTCTCGACACGCAATACTTTATCGAAAAGACAGCAAACGCACACTGAGATTATATTTCATGGATTGCGACGCTCGCGGTACTGTTGAAAAAGATAAAACGAACGGAGTTATTGTGTATAATTTCTATGGCATTGAAGGCTATGCTAAGAATTGTATTGGCAGAGAATGCGTGTGAACAAGCAGCGGTCAGCAGCGTTCGGCTAAGCGCAGCCACCACGAGCTCACGGCGATGGCGATGCCGCTGAGCCGCAGAGCAATGCCGCTGAGGCCACTCTTCTTCTCTACAATCGCCCTCCGCAGAAAAAGGCGCCATCCTGGCGGCTTAGGGTGAGGACACAACGATTGGGTCGTAATACGGCTTGATGCGACAGACGTGGACAAGTTCGCGGCCACGATAGCGTAGATCTGTCGATTGCGTGATGGGCTCCACGAGGTAATTGACGGAGGACGTTTGCTCTACAACGCGGGGTATGGTCCGAAGTATTTGGCAACGAGTTTTGCGGAGCGGCCGGGTGCGGTAGCGGGTACCCGAAGCCATACCAAAGAGCCAGGGGAAAACGTTGGTGCCGAACGGTCGCCAGGTTGACGGGATTGCTGCTGCCACTGGTCCTCGGTAGAAAAGGAGCGGGCAAGCTGGCGGCATTCTTGAGCATGTCGGGCAGCTTCGGACAGAAGGGTACTTTCGGACTGGTCAGGCTTATATGGTAGAATGGTGTCAATCGTATTAGAAGGTTCTCTTCCGTATAGAAGAAAGTACGGAGAAAATCCAGTAGTAGCTTGTACCGCAGTATTGTAAGCGTAGGTGACGAAAGGGAGAACTTGGTCCCAATTTGAATGATCAGAGGCGACGTACATTGATAGCATATCGCCAAGAGTACGGTTGAAGCGCTCTGCCATGCCGTTCATTTGCGGATGGTACGCTGTACTTGTGCGGTGCACGATTCGGCATTCGTCAAGTAGTGCGTTCAAAGCGTCGGCAAGGAAGGCACGGCCTCTATCGCTTAGGAGCTCGCGAGGGGCACCATGGCGCAGAACGAAATGTCGCAACAGAAATGTTGCAACGTCACGGGCTGTGGCAGTCGGCAGTGCGGCTGTTTCGGCATATCGTGTCAGGTGGTCTATCGCTTATCGGTTACCTAGAGTTGATGGCAGCGGTCCGTATATGTCAATGCCAGCACGGTCAAAGTGGCGACTAGGACAGGGAG
This sequence comes from Rhipicephalus sanguineus, assembly GCF_013339695.2. Classification (NCBI taxonomy): domain Eukaryota; kingdom Metazoa; phylum Arthropoda; class Arachnida; order Ixodida; family Ixodidae; genus Rhipicephalus; species Rhipicephalus sanguineus. Next base: position 95,283,255 of record NC_051180.1, on the reverse strand, counting down.
GAGGTTGCGACGGATAGACTTGTGCGGCAGGTAACTTTCGTCGTTGGCACTGAGCACACGAGCGAATGAACTTCCGCACGTAGTTATACATGCCGCGCCAATAAAATCGCAGTCGAAGCCTAGCGTATGTCTTGAAGAGGCCTGCATGTGCGCACTGTGGGTCCGCGTGGAAAGCATCGCATATAACAGCTCGGAGATGGCGGGGTATCACAAGAAGCCACTTGCGCCCGTCGGAAAGGTGGTTGCGTCGATAAAGAAGGTCATCCCGGATGCAAAAGTTGGTAGCCTGGCGGCGGAGAGCACGAGACGAGGAAGAGGTGGCAGGATCAGAAAGGATGCCGAGGAGGGCACTGATCCAGGGATCCTTGCGTTGCTCCACCGTTATGTTGCGTAGGGCGGGTGATGCAAGTGCAGGCTCAAGGGCAGATAGGTAAGCACCGTCATCCGATACCGGTGAGCAAGAAAGGGCGTCAGCGTCCGTGTGCTTGCGACCGGATCTGTAAATAACGCGGATGTCGTACTCCTGAAGTTTGAGGGCCCAGCGAGCAAGACGTAAAGGGCGTGGTGGTCAGTGACTACGTCAAATGCGTGACCATACAGGTAAGGGCGAAATTTTCCAAGGGCCCAAATAATCGCTAAACACTCTTTTTCGGTAACCGAGTAGTTAGCCTCGGCTTTCGTCAGAGTTCGGCTCGCGTACGCGACGACATATTCATGAAACCCTGCCTTTCGTTGCGCGAGCACAGCGCCAAGTCCGACGCCGCTGGCATCAGTGTGAACCTCCGTAGGAGCGGCAGGATCGAGGTGGCGGAGGATGGGCGGCGAAGTTAAGAGACGGCGTAATTTGGTGAAGGCGTCGTCGCAGGCTGGTGACCAAGCGGAAAGGTCCTTGTCGCCGCTAAGTAGGTCTGTCAGGGGCGCACATATGGAGGCGAAATTTCGAATGAAGCGTCGGAAGTACGATGACAAGCCGACAAAACTTCGGAGCTCCTTGAGGTTCTTCGGTTTAGGAAAATCGGCGACTGCGCGAAGCTTGGCTGGGTCTGGAAGGATGCCATCCCGCGATACGACGTGTCCAATAATGGTGAGCTGCCGGCGCCGAAACAACACTTTTTTAGATTGAGTTGAAGTCCTGCGTCAGTGAGGCATGTGAGAACGCGCGCGAGACGACTTAAATGGGTGTTGAAATCGGCGGAAAAGACAACTATGTCGTCGAGGTAGCATAAACATGTGTTCCACTTGAAGCCTCGTAAAATAGTGTCCATCATCCTCTCAAAAGTGGCTGGGGCATTGCATAGGCCAAAAGGCATGACAGTAAATTCGTATAATCCGTCAGGTGTGACAAATGCTGTTTTCGGGCGATCAGATGCTTCCATGGGAACTTGCCAGTATCCAGAGCGTAAGTCCAGCGAAGAAAAGTATTCCGCTCCCTGCACACAGTCGAGGGCGTCGTCGATTCGTGGTAACGGGTAAACGTCCTTCCGGGTGATCTTGTTTAAACGTCGGTAGTCGACACAGAAGCGAATGGAGCCATCCTTCTTCTTAACAAGAACGACTGGTGACGCCCAAGGACTGTTTGAAGGCTGTACAATACCTCGCTGCAGCATGTCAGCAACCTGATCGTCAATAACACGGCGCTCCGACGCCGAGACTCGATATGGACGTTGCCGTAGAGGCGCATGGATTCCTGTGTCAATCGTGTGAGAAATGGTCGATGTGCGACCGAGACCAGAAGCATGGCTGTCAAAAGAAGCGCGGAACTTCTGCAATAGGGTGATCAGCCGGCTTCGTTCTGAAGAAGACGTTGCGGCATCGATGGAGCGATGGAAAGCGTCAAGGATTGGCTGATCAACGGCAGGGTCAGAAGTGAGTGCGCTGAGGTCCGTAGGAAGTGAAATAGGCGGAGCGTGAAAAATCTAAACGGTGTCGATCGGCTGTACGCGACCGAGGCATTCACCATGGAATAAAGGTAAGGGCCACGCCAGTGTGTTGTGAACGAGCGTCTTCGTGACGCCACTGCGGAAAGTAAGGAGAGCGACGGGCAGTGGAGAACATCTGCGATGAATGAAGAGGTCAGAGGGCATAAAGAAAACATCGCCATCTGAAATAGCGGCGCAGGACACAGGCACAAGCATGGAAGAGCACGGAGGAACGGTTGTGTCGTCGGATACGGACAGTTTATAACACGGAGGGGGGGTTTCGACAGCATCAACGTCTTGAAGTGGAGAAAGCTCGAGTTCGGCGCGACAGCAGTCAATGACGGCGTTATTACTCGCAAGGAAGTCCCAGCCTAATATTACGTCATGGGAACATGACGGCAGCACAACAAATTGCACGATATGCACAACTCCTTGGATTACGACTCGTGAAGTGCAGCCCGCGAGAGGTGTTACGCTTTGTGCGTTCGCCGTTCGAAGCGACAGGTCGGATAATGGCGTCAGAACTTTTCGGAGTTTGCGGCACAGCTGGGCGGAAATTACGGATACAGCGGCTCCTGTGTCGACAAGTGCCATGACGACGATACCATCGACAGACACTTCAATGACGTTGGCTGGAGAGGGGCGAGGACTTGTGCATGACGACGAGGACGCCGTTCGTGCCTCGGGAACTGCGGCCATCAGTTTTCCTGCTCGGTGGGTCCGGTACGGCGACGCATCGGAGAAAGCGAGCGACGACGTGGAGATGGCGAGCGTCGGGTAGGTGCGAATGAGCGATCAGGGTGAAATGAAGTGGACGGATTGCTGGAAGGCGCAGAGGAAAACTGAGGAGCGAAAGGCGGCATTCGTCGAGTGTTTGGAGGAGAAGCTGTGCGACGACGGCAATAACGCGCCACGTGGCCAACACCACCACAAGCGAAACAGATGGGACGGTCATCGTAGGTCCGCCATTGGTTGGAGTCGGCTCCTAGCTGCGGCTGGGGGGTCGGAAAAGGCGGCCGGTGTGGCATCGGCATAGGGGGCGGTGAAAAGGTCGGTGGTGGATACATAGGTGGTGGCTGGAGCGTCTGGTGAAGAGGTCGGGCAACGGCTTCTGCATACGTGAGTGGTGCAGTGACTGGCGGCGGTTCACGGGCTGGCGGAATAGCTTGCGCGACCTGGTCTTGGATGAAGTCGCGGAGCGTAGGTGCCAAACTGCGTGGTTGGTCTGGGACGCTAGACATCAAAGAAAGTTGACGAGCGACCTCGGCGCGTATGAACTCTTGAATCTTCGATAGCAGAGGAGCGTGGTCGTCTCCGATGCCAAGGCTGGCGAGAGAGTCGTCAGGCGCCGAAGGACGTCTGGTGTGAAGACGTTGCCGGAGTAACTCTTCGTAACTCTGGCACAATTCTGTGAGTTCGACGACAGAGCAAGGACTCTTCGACAGTAACATTTGAAAAGCGTCGTCCTCAATGCCCTTCATAATGTGTTTGATCTTCTCCTCTTCGGACATCGACGCGTTCACCCGCTTGCAAAGGTCAAGGGTGTCCTCGATGTAGCTGGTGAAATTCTCACCAAGCTGTTGGGATCGAGTACGCAAGCGTTGTTCTGCGCGGAGTTTTCGCACCTCGGGCCGACCGAAGACCTGGGTGAGGCTGGTCTTGAATACCGACCACGTAGGAAGGTCAGCTTCGTGGTTTATGAACCACAGTTTGGCCACGTCCGACAGATAAAAGGAAACGTAGCTCAACTTGGAGTCGTCGTCCCATTTGTTGTGAACGCTCACTCGCTCGTACGTGGAAATCCAATCGTCCACGTCCTTGTCGTCAGTGCCCGAGAAGATGGGGGGATCTCGCAGACGCAAGGAACCGGCGCAGAGCAGGGTGGGCGGTGCCGTTGGAGGAGTTGGATGAGTGGCGCCTGCGTCGTGGGGCATGATAGACGGTAGAGTGCGATTCCGAAGTTCCAGGGCGATCGAAACCGAGCAGCCTCCACCACTTGCTATATTGGCTTTTTAATACCTCTACAACACGTTGGTGTTGTGATACTAGTGCACAACAGTAAATTGAAAACTCCTCCTATCTATATCTACACAATTCCATATAGTGCTGTGTAGATATAGTCCGCCTTGATGGTACAGTGGTTATGGTGCTCGACTGCTGACCCGAAAGTCGCGGGTTCGATGCCGTCCGCGCTGGTCGCATTTCGATGGAGGCGGAATGCCAGAGGCCCGTGTACCGTGCGACGTCAGTGCACGTTGAAGAACACAAGACAGTCGAAACTTCCGCAGCCCTCCACTACGGCGTACCTCATAATCATATCGTGGTTTTGGCACGCAAAACCCCAGCTATTATTCTTGTTATATAGATCAGATAAGAAGAGTTTATCTACACAACACCCTATCGTGTCGTGTCGACATAAATAGCAACAGTTTACTTGAGGAACCGGAGAAAACTCACAGAGTCTCTTATGCATTCACCTAAGACTACGAGAAGACGAAAGCCATCTTCTTTTTCTTCTCGACCGATGTACTGATCCCGCCCCGCCATTCTCCGAAAGCTGTCTGAACCTAACGTGGTTTTTGCACTGCCTCCAGGATTGGAGGCACCTCACCTGGTTTTGCACAGCCTCCGTGATCGGCCCACCTTTGAACAAGCTACGATGTCATGTGATGACGTTATCGCGTGATGTTACGTCACGTCATGTCACGATGACGTCATAATGATGTCACTAATTTTGGCGATCTGTGACGCAATGATGGCGTCATGTGGTGACGTCATCAGGTGACGATTTTTTGCATCCCTCGTGTTGTCCCCGACGCCGACGGTCAATTTTCGCGTTTGATGAGCTATCTAAGACCTTAATAAATTTTGGTAATGTGCGCATGCGAGAGCTAGTATGTCCTGAAGCACAGTGCCAGCTCAAAAACAAGTGTCGCGTATTATTCTCTCTCTTGTATTTATTCTTTTACTTGACTTTGAGCTAATGAACCAGTGGTGTTTGGCAATGTGTCATGCTAAGATGAGTCGGGTCAGCCTAATAACTTTTGTATTAGCAAAACAACAACCGTCATCGCAATAACCGTGCGCCGCACGCCACTCATGTTCGTCGATGGGCAAAGAATGACACAAGGACAGTACAACAAACGCTGACAGAGCATTTGATTGTGTTGTCCTCGTGTTTTTTGTGCGCTAATATGGAATGCTAACAAGCCCAGACTTGTACTCTGTGATATATTTGCAACGGGAAGAGCCAATCGTTGATCATTTCCATATCCGGCTGGCATAGCCGGACTTGGAAATGAACGCCAATTTGTTTTTACAGCGGGCTACTGTCTTTTCTTTCCCTGCGCTCTTGCGCAAACATTCCGTGCGATCGCAGATGCGTCGAGGCTCGCATGAGCGTTGCAGCACCTCTCTGTCCTGCAGGCAATGCCAAAAGGAATAAGGTAAACATGGCGCACCGAATCTATGGCTTCCATAGACAAGCTTGCGAAAGGCTATCGTTAGGGTCGCGACACGCTGCTGCAGCCATACGAGATCCCGCAGAACATTTTCTGTCCCTTTTTGATCCCGTATTGTAATTACGTGCGGCTGTCAGCCCCAGGGCACACCGTCTAACGCTCCGGTGCCGCTGCTGTGTCACGCGGATTGTCCAATGTTCCCGGGTCTTGCTGTCGTCTCGTGCCGGACGGTGGTCGATTGCCTAATCTTTTGTGCGCGATAGAGCGCGTCAGCTTGTCACAGATAGGGCGATAAAGACAGCAAAGTGGGCGATTGTAACCGCCTGGCCACATTCCTCGCGTAACGCTGATGTAGTAGTGCCTGTGCTCGCTATCGAGAGCCCAGAGAGAACGGGGGATGAAGCAAATGTGGGGCGTCTCTTAAAAGAATGCTTGACGGAAACTGGTGTGGTCAGGAACAGACTAACTTGTAAATATTGCAGTCTTATCTTTTTTATATATGTGTATATATGAAAAACACGGGAAGGTAGGTTAGAGCCGGCTGTTCCAACATCGTGGATTAATACTGAGGGAACAGAAAAAAAAAAAACAAGAAACGCAAGGAAGAGTCTTTACGCAAGCCGCAGAAGGCACAACTACGGACATGTCGTGGTGCCTTCCTGATCTAAATCTAAGACGTGGTGCAAAAACACGCGTGTGCTCAGATTTAGGAGCATGCTAAAAAAACAAAACCAGGCGGTCAGAATTAATCCAGACTCCACCACTACGGCGAGCCTCGTAATTATATATATCGTCGTTTCGACACGTAAAAACTTAAACTTTTTTTTATGAAGAGGTACAGATCAACAATACAATTTCAATATAGTATACAAAGTAAATTTCAATATGTTAACTTATAGTATGTATTGTCACACATTAACAAAAGGGCGAAGTGGTAGATTGCGCAGAGAACAATTTAGTTCATTTCATATTGCAACGGTAAAAGGTAAGCTGAATTAGTTCTTTTATTGCGATAGCAATTACATGGACAGTCTCGGTTGATTTTTGCCGTCGTCGCCGTCATGCACCGTATATATATATATATATATATATATATATATATATATATATAGGAAAGCCACAAAGAAAAGTAGTTCAGAAATACTTTCCGACAAGCGGAATCGAACGGCCGACCTCTCGATCCGAAACGCGCGGCGTTAGACGGCTAAGCCACGGAGAGTAGCGTCTTTCAGCATGCTAACGGCGAGCTATTTATAAACACCATTTACTTCAGCGTGCTTTCTTACTCACCAGCGAGATGACGCGATGTGCGCGCTGGGCGTGCTTTAAAGGTCGTCGCCCCGCTCCTGCGAACGCCGGCGCTCTCCGCCCTACAGGGCGTGGTCGCCTTCGTGCGCTTATCTCGAGGAAAGAAGGGGGCGGCCGGGGGGATGGAGCGGGCGATTTTATGTCTTGTGCTTCCCCCCGATGTCCGCGCTGAAGTCACAGAGCGTACGAAGGTCACTTCGTTCGCTGCAGCGGCCGCTTTTGTGAAAGGAGAGCGCTGTTCAAACAGAAATAAGTAACAACTGCGACATTTAGTTCGCGCTCGTTCTGTGTAACCTGTACGTTCGTTTCGTGCGTCCTTTGGGCTCGAGCGACGCGCTGGCAATTTCGAGCTGCTTTCCGTTCTTCGCATTACATTACAATTTGTTGCTATCGCATTCATTGCTTCGCCGTTGCGGCGAAACTGTGACTTTTTTTTCGTGCGTGCAGTTACAATGAAAGGTACAGGGTGGAAAAACTATACGTGTAACAATTCACAAGAATCTATCTCAATGCGCGTGCTAATTGGGTAGAGCTCGAGAGCCGGCAGAAGGCCAGTGTCAAGTCAACCCTAGGGACGTACGCCTGTGGCAACTTGAACAACCGGGGGTATCCACAACTTCGTGCGTATACATTGTCGAATGCCGCTATGTTGTCGAATTCTACATTTTGTCAGCTGCCATTGACCCCGTCAGAGTTCGCTTTGAACGCTAATCTGGCGCTGTAATCTAGGCAAGCTATAGCTCTCGGTGTATTCATTTCTTTCATTCGCCTATACCTGTCTCTCATTATTTAATTTTTGTAGCCGTACTAATTCTGCTGCTGTTCCTTCCAATCAAATATTTTTGTTTATTGTACACAACGCCCCAGTTCAGTTTAAACTATGGGACATCTTTCTGTATACCCTTAATTTGTACAGTTTATTGTGAAACGATAAAAAATGTTTTATTTATTTATTTATTTATTTATTTATTTATTTATTTATTTATTTATTTATTTATTTATTTAAATAAGCGTCTCTGAAATACACGCAGTATTCCCCGCTCCAATGGCGTCATAGTTCAAGAAGTTCAAGCGTTTGTCGTGCCGTGACGCTATATCGGATAGACGGCGGCGTAGCTTGCTACGCTGTCTGCGTCCGCCGTTACGCCGGACCGCAACGCAACGCTAGAGGACGCCGAAACATATATGAACACTGAATGTTGGTCGATTTTCTAAGCGATCCGGCCATGTACACTCGACGCCCGAGCCTAGACGGACGTATATATGCGCAAGGATCAGGTTACGACAAACTTCACAGCGTTAAGAACCTTCACAGAAAGCGACGAGGTTGTTGCTTGATCTCCTTGCCGAAGCTTATTATATCTAAATCCGCAGTACACTCGCAGTTCTGAGCACACGGCCTGCAGCAAGAAAGTGCGGCCCCAGCGCGAGGACCATGCACCTGCCCTTGGCAGCTCGCTTTCTACCGCGGGGTTATGATTGGAGCGGCACGGCAGAACAACGTCGGCCCGAAGGCTTGATCCCGTGGCCCCTGATCGATATGCCGCTTGGAGAACAAAGGCGGCCGGATCGAGACGCTTGCAGCTCGACAGGTCTTTGACGCACGTGGCGGGGAGGCCTGGCCTGTGTCCCACCGCCGGCGCACCGACATCGTTTCCATCTTTCCTTTCTCTTCGCTGTGTACTTGACGTCAGTGTTGCACGCCTTTGTCTAGGCCCATCAATATACATAAAAAAAACAGATTAACAAAAGACGAAAACCCTATCGCGATGCCGTAAACGGACATAGAAGTCTGGCTCAGCGATGCGGCTCGTCTGTCGAAACTCCTGTATATTGCTCTTACCATCCGGCCATTTTTAAGTTCGTTACTTCAACTTTCGCACTCGTCTGCCTCTTCCTTATCTATCTATACGCTTGATGTGTCGTTACATTCGAATATTTTTTGTATATTCTACGTAGACATATGTATACAGGTACGTGTATACGGCACACGTCGTATGATGCAAAGCCACCCGAGGACGTCAAGCTTGATTCTTGGCTTCGTATGAGCCGAAAAAAAAAAGGGCGCGAGCAGGTTTTGACGCGTGGCTCAAAGCAATTTCAAAGGCTGTCACTTTCGAGTGACACGTAAGCCTTCTTATAAGTGGGCATCGCGTCTGTTGGTGCGCACGCATAGCATGTGAACATTTTGTTGACCTCGCGTATACGTGCTTCTTTTGCCAATACGTCTTTCTTCTTTTTTTTTTTCGTAGAGAGTGATCTGCCTATCCGAGCAAGCACTGGACGGCTCTCAGCGCGTATACATACATGAAGGCAGCAAACGCTGTAATTTCAGTTAGCTCTTCGTTGGTACAGATTTCTCATGCCAACATTGTCTCCTTTAGTAAAGTGGTCTAAAGTAAAAGATACGCTCCAAGACAACCTAAGAACGCAGTACATATAGGCTCTGCCACGGCCCCTACATAAAAAATTATGTAGTGGCCATGGCTCTGCTCATAAAACCGTGGTGCAACTCCTTGGGTGGATACTGGAGCGGAAATTATGTTTGGAAGGTGAAGCCGGACCACCGCCATCTTACTCCGGGCACGATAAGACGTTAGCACACAGCGCGAAAACAACAGCGTTTGCCTCACACGCTGTACAAATTTAATAGCTTGAATTTCCTCGGACAGATACTACTGAACGCGTTGTCTAGTGTTACTGGTTTTTTTAATAAGTCTCAAAGTCTTGGTAAATTTTAGTAGAGATCAAGCTACCTGTACTCATCCAGATTTATAACTTTTGTCAGGAACAGTGATATCTTATTCCACATTTAGGATAACCTTCATGTTGGCAGAACAAAATCACTTTGTCTCCGATCGGGTATCACGCGAGGAAGCCATGTTTTGAGGTAGACACCAGGCCATGGAGCTCCAGACAAATGCTGCCTTACCATCTGCTGCTAAGAGTCAAGTCGAGTCGAAAAAACTTTATTGCAAGGGAATTCAGGACCTCTCAGGCCCCCTGGGTACCCGCGCGACCCCACCACACTCAAAAGTTCATGTCTAATAAGTCCATGAAGTTGGCAGCCCGGCGGACGGTGATCTTCTGCCTTGCCGGGTCCGTGGAGCATAGCGAGGTCTCCCAGTCCTCCCAGGTTTTGAGTGGCACCGACCCGCCAGGAGGAGGAGAAGACGGACAGGCCAGGAAAATGTGGGTTAAGTTTGCCCTCGGTTCACTGCACAGACGGCAGGAAGGTGCGATGGGTCGGGAGAGGAGGGAGAGGAGGGAGGGGGTAGGTAAGGTCGTCTGCGCTGTCCTATAGGTGCTGTTCCGTGGTAGTAAGGGAGAGTCGGGGGGTGGGTATATTTGCCTTTCAGCACGAGCATCGCAATGAGCTCAGCAAAGGTACACGCAGGCTCCTTCGAGAAACCCTCCATGAGATCCACCCGTGCCCGGTTTCTCGACCCTCAGGCTAAAGTATCGGCGACCTCATTGCCAGAGTTTCGCGATTGCGCGGGCACCCA
>NC_051180.1:94900841-94972961 GCF_013339695.2 Rhipicephalus sanguineus | reverse complement strand
ATGTTTGAGGCCCGTGTTCTTAGATTTAAGTGTACAGAGCCTTCATGTGCCTGTCTTCATGCCTCCGTCGGAGGCACAGAGGCGCGCACATGAAGGCTCCCTATTTAGGTGCACGTTAAAGCACCCCAGGTGGTCGAAATTTGTGGAGCCCTCCACTTCGGCGTCTCTAATAATCATATCGTGGTTTTAGGACATTAAACCCCAGATATTATTATTATTATTATTATTATTATTATTATTATTATTATTATTATTATTATTATTATTATTATTATTATTATTATTATTATTATGCATTGAGCATGAGTAGCTAGCGATTCTGGTATTCCAGAAAACCCTCCTCACCCACAAAAGAAACCTGAATGAATGAAACAATAATTTTTTTCCGGTGCTGGGGTTCAAACCTGGGTCCCCCCCGGTCAGAAAGCGAGTGCCTTGAGCACTAGGCCACGCGCCCATACTCGTAGTTCTACGGAGAAGCGAGATACCATCTGTACGGCATTAAGTGCACCTTGTTGATGCGACGGCTGATGACGACGAAGAATTATGGCTGAGCCCTTTGTAATGGGTTGGAAGCTTTAAACGACCCACTGGTTTCGTAATTCGCGTTTTGTGACGCCTGGTCGTTACTCACTTTCCCACCACGCTATATAACATACGTTAACGTGAGAAAGAGAGAGATAAGGAAATAACTTTATTGAGACCCTGAGGAAATGGATCATGGGGGCCTTAAGGGCTACCTGGGCAACCAATACAAGTGCACTTGCGAGAAACCCAGTACATCATAAATCGTGATAATTTTTGCGAAGTAGGGAAGGAGCCACTATGCCCCTTTTTGTCATTCTGCGGAGAACCGTGGTACCTGCTAAACTGATGACTGACGCTGGCTGACGACGATGAAGAATCATGGCAGATCCCTTTGTAATGTATTGGAAGTAGGGTAGACCCTGGAAGCTGTGGCTCATACCCACACTGGGGGATTGGCCAAGAACCGGTTAGTTTTTAAAGGCAAAATTGAAATTGAAGTTCAAACTTTGTTTATTAATACGAAAGAAATATAAATGAATTAGAATTAAAATTACACCAATAATAATAATAATAATAATAATAATAATAATAATAATAATAATAATAATAATAATAATAATAATAATAATAATAATAATATGTAATAGAACTGAATCAATAAAACCGATAATTTGGGGGAAGATAGAAATAATATTTTGGAAAGGTAAAGTTTACAATCTAAATCTTTTTGAACCTTTAATAAACTCCTGCAATGCATCAGCAATCTTCCCGTCACTGTGGCCCAGAGAAAACGCCCCGAAAGGCAGTACATTTTGTTCATTTAATTCTAATCTAAGCAGACGGAAAACGACACCTCAGGTATTTTTGCGCAAGGTAGAGTACCTCTTGCAGGAAATGAGAAAGTGCTTCGTTGTCTCACGTATTCCGCAAAAAGGACAATTAGGCGAAGCTGCCAGACCAGCTCTGTGTAGATAAAAATTTAGATAGGGAGTCTGACAACGTAGTCTTGTGATTGCGACTTCTATTGCTCGTGATTGACATACTTTACTATTCCACTGATGATTTAAATGCTGGAATTCTAATATGGTCGTTAATGACGGTGCGGAAAATTCCTCTAACATCATTTTCCTCCTAAATCTAGCACCTGTAATGAATTTGGATGCGGGCAATACCTGAATTACCAGGCCATTCAATGATGACCTGGCTGGAGCATCTGCCATTTCATTCATAAATAGGCCCTTATGCCCAGGAACCCACACTAACTTGATGAACTTTATGTGCAGTGGAACTAATGATTTGAACGCATCCAAAACATGCGAGTCCTCGTTTGCAGTGAGGGAGGAACATACTGATAGTGAGTCCGTCAAAATTATTGCGGAGCTTATTGATGCTTCTAATTTACGTAGGGCTAGACTGATGGCTAAAAATTCTGCTACAAAGATGGGCACAAAATCTGGAAGGCGAAGTGAAAACGACCAGTCTAGAGTAGGAGAGAAAATGCCAATTCCACATTTTTTCTTCATTATGGGAAGCATCCGTCGCTATCACTGTCTTAATTGGCATATATTCCAGGTAATCACTTAATATAGCGTTTAATAAGCGGTATGACATTAGTTTTGCATTTTTTGGAAAAATGTATCAAACTGTATTTTAATAGTTTTTACTATTACTGATTATACACAGATCATTAATTTGAACGTTTATTCTGTCAAGAAGGCTTTCTATAACTAAAATTTGGGGCTTATGAAATCGCGGCCAATATAATCCAAAATACAAGTCAGGACGTGCAATAAAAACTGTTTCGGAACGTCTAACGGGGGATTCATACAGCCTTAGAAATGCCTGTACTGCTAACAATTTAAACCGGGTAGCAAGTGAGGGGAGTCTAGCTTCCATATGCAGGACCTTTATTGCAACAAATTTAGGAAGACCTAGGCATAATCTCAAAGCTTGTCTCTCGAGAACTACAAGAGGATGAAGCTTGTAAGCAGCAGCCCCAGCGTATAAGATGCACCCGAATTCAAGCACTGGACGAACATACATGCAGTATATTGATATAAGTGTATGTCTCCTCATACCTAATCGGCAATGGCTGATCTTCCTTAATAGTCCGACTGCTCGAACACCCTTTGTTGCGATGTTTTCAATATGAGCCTTCCACGTCATAGATCGGTCATATATGACACCGAGATATTTTACTTTCTCTACTTGTGGAATAGGCTCGAGATGATAGGAAAGTGACATCATTCAACAGCCCATTCGTTGCGCTATTCGCATTGTGTGACGCCTGGTTACAGAATTCGCGTTGTGTGAGTCCTGGTTGTTATTTTACTCTTGTACCACGCAGCATTACATGTGCATTAACAACGCCAGACGGGGCAAGCTGATATGTAGTGCTTTTGTCAGTTATAATGGAGAACGCACACGCGTTTCACGAACCCCTGTGCATGTGTGGAAGGGGTTCTTGAGAGTTCTCAGTATAGATGGCGGCGAGGGAATGTCTTTGTGATTGTAAGCGATGTGCGCCACGCAGACCTCGCCGATTCCGCTGCTTGTCTGTGTGTGTTGTGTGTCTGGCGGCCGGCAAAGTGGGATGAAGCCTACGTCGAAGTTGCGCATCGCCGTGTTCTTATATGTGCCCACGCCCCCACACCTGCAATGAAGCCGCTTGCTGTGGACGACACAGCGGGCTCATTGCTCCAGGTTTCAGAAAATGCCAGTTTCTGTGAACAGAGCGTCTTTTTCGAGGTAGTGCACAGACTACGTTGAGAGCGGCGAGCGTGAGGTGATTGTTGTGATTGTGGCATCGAATGAAGGTGGTAGCAAGGTCCAAGAAGATGTCTAGAGGAGTGTTTGCTAGCCGGGTCATGTCGTCGACAGACTGTCTGTCGATAGAGCCGGCGACAGTGTCGGAGCCTGAAGTCACCTTTTGCGTTGGTGAGGTATAGGCCGTCGAGGCTGGTAGCGTTGGAAAGCGCTACGTAGACCAACTTCAATGGTTGGCGCTTATCGTCCGTAGACTACCTTGGCGTATATGGCCCTTTGTGACATATATAGTTATAGCGCTTACTTTTGCAAGGGAAATTACGTCCTCTTACACGAGATATTTTTCTGGCGTATATATCGTGGTTGTGGTGGTTCGCATTTACGGGCACCAATTTCCATTCCACTGAGGGCTGTGTGGTAGTGATGTGCTTCGTCCTGGCTGGGACGACAATGCCTACCGTGGACGTTCGAAATTCAAGCCACAGTCGCACAAGTTTGCCGTGTTCGTCACGCTCGATGTACTCCAAGGTGCTCATGTTTCCATTAACGAGGCCATCGCTTACGTCGATGTTGGCCGTGATCATGTACGGCTTGCCGACGCTCAGGTAAACTGAGGCCGGCAGGCCACCCATGTCGCTTGCGTTCATCTCGGCCACCTTTGTCAGGGCATTCCTGCGTACCTGCTCGTTCTTATACCAGTTATGCTATCGCATGTGGGATGACATAACACGTTGTCCGCAGAGTCGGGGCAACGCGCGTTATAGCGGTCGACGTCCGCATTGCTGTAGTGTAGTCCGTACGCCGCCAGGGCACTTAGCGGCGGCTTCTTCGCGTGTCACAAAGCAGCTCTCAATAAATCTGACGATGTACTCGGTCAGCATGAGACCATCACCCAGCCTCATATGAAATGAAGAGAACACTGCGTCATTCTGGCGGACCACGTGGACGAGTGGATGGCAGTCGAGCGCCTTCCAGGGGAGTTCTGCCTTCAGCTCCCTCACTTGCCTTGCATTTCATTGTGTATGTTCGCGGTTACTGTGTTGATTGAGACTGTGAACAACCTGTGACACATACCCGCATAACATGAACTGTGGTATGCGGGCTTTCACTGCCTTAGTTGGGCCGTCGAGATGTGGACGATGCTGTAGTAGCAACTGCACGGAAAGTGGCCGATCATCCAGTCGCCGCAGTGCGTTGGAAAGTACTTGTCTCTCCGAGGTAAAACGAGGACAGTGGCACAGCAGGTGTTCGATGTTTTCTTCGGTGCCGCAAACATCGCATGCCGCACTGTCAGTAATTCCGATTAACGTTGTATATGCCTTCCTAAAGAGGACGATGGGCTTGTGCGAACGCCTTTGACTTGTGGTGCAATCCCGCACGCTGCTGTGAATTCTCTGCCTTTTTTCCCGTTTCCTTCCCCCCTCTCTCTTTAATTTTCTACTCTCCTTCCCCAATCCCACAGTGTAGGGTAGCCAACCGGCAGCTTTTCTGGTTAACCTCCCTGCCTTCTCCTTTTCTGTTTCCCTCCGTGGTATGCGGGTATGTACCACACGTGACCAAGGGAAATGGTTTCACGACGTACGCGACAGGCGTTTTGCGTTATTCATGTCATGACCAGTGAATCGTGTTCGTCATACACTGATCCAATGCTATGCCACTTTGGTATATTACAAGTTATGGAGACGACCAGGAGAGCGCCACACGTAGGCGGCTACATAGATAGATAGATAGATAGATAGATAGATAGATAGATAGATAGATAGATAGATAGATAGATAGATAGATAGATAGATAGATAGATAGATAGATAGATAGATAGATAGATAGATAGATAGATAGATAGATAGATAGATAGATAGATAGATAGATAGATAGATAGATAGATAGATAGATAGATAGATAGATAGATAGATAGATAGATAGATAGATAGATAGATAGATAGATAGATATACACGGCCAAAGTGCCAGCGGTTCGCCAAGAAATGCTTCGCATTAATAAAATAGCCATCACTACAACCACAATTGACGTTGCACCGACATTACGCCGGCATAGGGTGTTTTTCCAAAGCAGTTTCGACATTGCGTGCCTCTGTGGTAGAATCCCTCACTCCCACACAGAATGCATGGGTTCGATTCCTGCTTGGATCCTGATTTTTATTCTTTGCATTCGTCGGGTCAACGCTGCCGATGTCGGTTTTTCTGAACGCTTTCGCATTTCTCGCAGTTGAAAATTTCGACTGCGAGAAAATTGAATTCCTAACCCGCGTTTCCAAGGTCGCCTGATGGTTCTTTCGTTAGGCCGTTCTAGAGGCTGACGAACGCTGGAACGAACATGAAAGACGCCATGCCTCATCCAGCCCGAAAACATCGTTCCGAAAGAGTACTCCAGGATCGCGCCCCACGCCAAGCTTCACTTGCCATTTACCCGATTAGGAAAGGGCTCATGATTTTTTGTTACAGTAGAGCTGTTATGCTCGAGGCTTGCCATGTGTCGTAGATAGAAAATTATTAGGGGTGTGCGAATATCAAATTTTTCGAATACGAATCGAATACGAATATCCACCTTCGAATATCGAATCGAATATCGAATATCAAAGGAAATATGCCATCACAGTAACGATATTTCATTTAACATGTAGCTATTTGAAAAAAAAAAACATTAACAGCCTGACTGGCAACAAAACATCCACTGCTATCTCCAGAACACAATGTCCAGGCTAGCACAATGCACATCACAACGCAAGCAAATATCACGGCACAATGAAAGTAATGACTAGATGTTATCATGAATAAATATGAGTTGCTCCACATGACAGCCAGTAGGCGCTCTCGCCTTTAACAGAGACACCCCCCCCCCTGCCACTGAAAAGGCACCTCTCTTGGAACAGAAGTGGCTGGTATAGGAAGGTACATGGGGCAAAGCCTTGCCAGACTGGGGTATCTGAAGGTGGCTACAGTCGGCCACCAGTCACATGGGTCACTGTTTTTCATCAGAAGTGGTCCCGCATAGTGAACGAGTGGTAGTGCGGCACGTTACGGCCGCATAATATTGAAAATGTACGGTTACATGATCGCCAACAGCGCTGCACGTCGGAGATGCACCAGCAATAAATCATATGTATTGGGGCGCTCGTCGCAAGCAGAGATCGTGCCTCCGTGTAGTTACGATATTTATCGCTCCTCTCGGCAACGTTTTTAGCCATACGAACGCAGCAGAAATGTGGAAGACGAGTTATTTTATGCATGATACTCGAATCGCATATTCGAATTTTTCGAATATTCGAAGTTATCGAATATTCGAAACTTCTCGAATACACGATTTTCGAATCGAATACGAATATTTCGAATGTAATATTCGACGAATATTCGAAACTTTCGAATATTCGCACACCCCTTAAAAATTATCATCGTGAACCGGTAAGCGTTCTCTTCATTCTCTTCATCTTCGTCCTCTTCTGCTTCGCTCCCAGAACACGTGCGCCGATTTGTTCGGCGTGGGATGCAATATCTCTGATACGCGAGAGAACGGGTACAGAGAGAGCCAGAAAAAATTCACCATCTCCCACTAAAGGGAACCGTGTGGGAATGCGAAGCAGCGCATGGGTCGACTTAAAGTTCCGTCCATCACGGGCACCTTGCCCGATGTTAACGCGTCCTTGCAAGTGGAGCACACCATGAACTCTTCCGTTGCTCCGCGATCTCGGCAGGCGTTAAGGTATTACTGCAACTGGCACCGACGTTGACGTTGGAGCTCATGACACCGGCGCAGTGACTGAGCCTGTGTACGACCTAACGCGAGCCTTTTGTCTAAACGAGGAGGGGGAATGTGGGGAGAGGGAGGCTGGCTACAGCGCGTGGAGAGGAGGTGCGCGGAGAGGGTTTGCGCATGCGCAGTAAGGGTGGTCACGCCGCACACCACCGTATTGAACTCCGCCATAAGCTGCTTCGCATCTAAAAAAAAAGAGAGAAAGAAAATATTGGCGAAAAAATTCTTGCCGAAATTCGAACCCGCGTACCCACGATCCGAAGGCGAGCGTCGTGACTCAAGCCCCTCCATGCCAGGCACGTTAGCAGAGCATGGCTTCATTGTATTCGCCGCGGATCGGGCTATAGGTGCAGCACCGTCGCGCGTTTGTGTGTCTCGGCAGTCGGCGACGCGTATACAAATGTAAACAGCGGCGCTTCGCCGTAGGAGGTTTTGAGTCGATTGTTGGCGAATAACTCTCGTGACTGCAGCCTAATGGTGATGTAACGCCCTCCATTGCCCATAATGCACACGAACCGGACTAAACGTTCTATAACGTGTGAGAGAAGCGCAATCTGCCAATCAATGGGGTACTGGCCTTCGGTCACATTAGTGTTGTGCACTGTGCTCGATGTTCATTCTTGCACGTGTTTAAATTGTGTATTGCATATACCACAATATAAATGTTGCACGACTGAGCCAAATAAGTACTTATTTCTTGCTTTAGCGGCTACAAAAAAAAAAAAAGAAGCGCCTGTATTTCTGCGTAATTAGATGAAGTAGAACAGTAGAACTTTGTGCACGCTGCTTTTCTGTTTGCATGAATACACGTATTGCTATAGAAACGTGTGGCTTCAGGTCATTTTTACCGCTAACCGGCTTCTGCAGACGCTAATTCATGCTTTGCGGTATCACAAAGATTTCCAAACCGTCAACACATCACGAGATGATGTCGCTAAAATTCTGCATTGTTTCGTTTAGGACGACGTCAAATGCGCCATGTGATGTGCTTGAACGAAAAAACGCCAGGCTTGCGCGGAAAGCGCAGCACAGTCACAGGCGTGCGCAGGGTTCCCCATTAGGGGGGGGGGGGGGCAAAGGTTCGTCGCAGCGCCCCCCCCACCCTACTAAGTCAATGTATGGGGCAGATTTCGCGCCCCCCCCCCCCCTCTCTTAGGTGACTAGAAGGGTGAATGTACGGGGAAGATATTGCGCCCCCCTCTAATGTGATTAGGGGGGGCGGCCGCCCCCCTGCCCCCCTTTGCGCACGCCTATGAGCACAGTCACAGCGAAAGCTGGAAGAGCGGCATTTCTAGAGCCCATTGTAAACTCTCTTGGGGCTAATACAAGTACACTAGCAAGGTACCCACTACGCCATAAATCACAATGTTTGTGAAGTTGGGAAGCACCTACAACGCCATTATTCATCATTGTGCGCAGAAGCGAGGTTCCAGCTACAATATGTAAGGCATTATGTGCACTTTGTTTACGTGACGACTGATAACAATGAAGAATTGTGGCTCAGACCTTGTAATGGGTTGGAAGCTTTAAACGGCTCATCATCATCATCATCATCATCAGCCTGTCTACGCCCACTGCAGGGCAAAGGCCTCTCCCATGTTCCGCCAATCAACCCGGTCCTGTGCTTTCTGCTGCCACGTAATACCTGCAAACTTCTTAATCTCATCTACCCACCTAATTTTCTGTCTCCCCCTCACGCGTTTGCCATCTCTTGGAATCCAGTCAGCTACCCTTAATGACCACCGGTTATCCCGCCGACGTGCTACGTGCCCGGCCCATATCCATTTCTTCTTCTTGATTTCAACTATGATGTCCTTAACCCCCGTTTGTTCCCTGACCTGTTTCGCTGATGACATTGCATTGATGAGTAACGCGGGAGACGAATTGCAGCTCATGATTACTGAACTGGATACGGAAAGTAGAAGAGTAGGTCTGAAAATTAATATGCATAAAACTAAAGTAATGTGGAACAATCTTGGCAGAGAACAGCGCTTTGCGATAGGTGGCGACACACTGGAAGTTGTAAAGGAGTACGTCTACTTAGGACAGGTAGTAACCGCGCAGCCGAACCATGAGAGTGAAATAACTAGAAGAATAAGGATGGGTTGGGGCTCATTCGGCAAGCATTATCAAATCATGAATGGTAATCTACCACTATCCCTCAAGAGGAAGGTATATAACAGCTGCATCTTACCGGTACTTACCTACGGAGCAGAAACCTGGAGACTTACAAAGAGGGTTCAACTTAAATTGAGGACGACGCAGCGAGCGATGGAAAGGAAAATGATAGGTGTAACCTTAAGAGACAGGAAGAGAGCAGAGTGGGTCAGGGAACAAACGGGGGTTAAACGGCTCACCAGTTACGTAATTCGCCTTATGTGACGCCCGGTCGCTATTTCACTCTCCCACCATGCAATATAACATACGTTGACGTGAGTAAAAGAGACAAGAGAGGAGGGAAGAACTTTATTGAGACCCTGAGGAAATGGATGATGGGCTTATGAGCTTCCTTGGCAACCAATGCAAGTGCACTTGCGAGGAACCCACTACGCTATAACTCATCATAATTTCTGTGAAGTAGGGAAACAGCCACTATGCCATTTTTCGTCATTCAACGGAGAGCGGGGGTACCCGCTAAAAACGTGTAAGGCATTATGCGCACTTTCTGGTGTTGTGCCTGATGACGATGAAGAATTATGGCAGAGCCCCTTGTAATGGGTTGGAAGCATCCAACAGCCCACTCGTTGCGCAATTCACATTGTGTGACGCCTGGTTACAGAATTCGCGTTGTGTGGTGCGTGGTTGTTATTTCACTCTTCTACCACACTAAATTACATATGTTAATGTGGCTCCTTCTGGCCATGAAGCCTGTATAGCGTCTTATTGCAAGGCAGTTCCAAGCAGCGGCATGGCTATGAGGTACAACACTGGGCTCCCACGCAGAGGGCCCAGGTTCGAACCCCGTTCCGTCCTGGATTTTTTTTCTTATTCCGAGCGATAGTGGTTACGGACACCGGCGGCGGCGGCGGACAACTACGGCGCCATAAACGGCCGTTGAAATGATCTCATAACAGCTTTCGCTGTAAAAGTGGTACCCACATTGAAATCATTTTGGCGAATGGACGGTATGATGGTTAGACCTAGCGCCATACCGACACGTGCGTGCACTCACTTATAAGAGTGCATAGAAGTCTCGTGAGGCGAAATGCTTGTGTATATCGTGTAGGCATACGTACGAGCATTTTATACTGTGCTAGCACAACGGAATAAGCTGTAATCTGAGGACGTGCATGACGTACGCACACATGCGAACACGGTGTGGCTAGCAGACGACGCAAGGAGCCATCCACACGATGGGGTTTCGTGCGCTCGCCGCTACATGCCGACTCTGCTCGATCTCGCGGCCAATAGCATAGTGTAGCAAGGGGTGGGGAAAGGAAGGCGAGGAGGAGGGAAAGTAGGAGGAGGAAGAGTAAAGCATAGCATAGAAAGAAAGACAAAACTAGAGAGAAAAACGGGAAGAAAGACAGAAATGGAAAGAAAGAAAATCAAAGAGAAAGAAATATAGAGATAAAGAACGTCATAGAAAGAGGAAGGGAGAAGTAGAGAAAGAGAGAAAGGAAAAAAAAGAGAGCGAAATAGAAATAAACAGACACAAAAAGAAAAAAAGAGAGCAAGCATAACCATGTATAGTATGGTATAGCATGGGATGGAAGAGAGGTGAGGGAGTCAAAACCAAGCCAGGACCCAGGTCTGCTGTGACCCAGCCTTGCGGGACTTAGTGCAAGCTGATCTTATTTTTTTACTTGGAGTGTGGTACGTCCTTGTATTTTTCGCCCTCTATATAAGTTATATATCTGCTGAGTTACACCTTCATCTGAAGGAGTAACTCAAATATGTGCCAGCATGTGATCCCTGTTAAATGTGGATATGATATATATAAATAACATTAGTTATTGGTGAGCCATCTTTACAGCGGAGCTGCGTATGGCACACCTCCTTGATTTCTGCGTGTCGCCGTCCGTATGCAAAAAGCCCGGCTTCCCTCTAGGGTGCAGCGGAGGCTTTAATGCATTAGTTCTGCCACCGCTCCATAGAAGGCACCAGGGATTTTATAAGTTTAGTGCTTCGTATATGAAACTGAAGCATTATGCTGGTAAAACCTCTGGCGCCCTCTAGGCAGCGTTCCGAGAAATAATTAATTAAAGTGATAAAACCAGTCAGTACGTCTTTCGCCGCGTCAGTGGGGTCGATGCGCTGCGTTGGCACGGTATAGTCCGCAAGGAGCATGGGCTTTGTGGGAACGTCCGAGGAGCAGCACGCTTATGAAGAACGGCAGCGAGATAAAGCGACGGGAGCGCGCCCGTCAGCTCAGTTGGTGAGCCACCTTCACAGAGTGGAATTGTCTCGAGTTTGTTACGGTGGGTAGTGATTTACGTTAAATAATTTATAGTTCTCTAGTCTTTCAGTGCGTACCTGGAAGCTTATTTCGGGAACATCTCTCGAAAAGTGTGATAGCAGCTTTACACAAGTGACTCATAACTGGCATATGACAGATACAAGGGAAGCTGAAGTGGTTTTAGAATTCAGTAAAACTTTGTTGTTAACATGGGCCAACATTATTGTCGATGATGGCGTAATTTTTTCCGCTGTTGTGGCAGAAGGAGCTTTAAAATACCCGAAAGTTCGTCTTGCTCTGCCCACACGAACGCGCCGAAAATGTGGGCGTGGAAACGAACTAACCGGAACTACGTCCTCGTCGGTAGCTTTGGCGGAGCCGCACAGCACTGTCGTATCTTCAGCAATGGCCTCCGCGACTGTTTGCGGATGCGCGCGTTGGTGGAACTGATCCCGAAGCGCATGCTTTAACAGTGCTCATGTTGCCGATGACGCGGCACACCGAAGATGACGTCACCGCGTTCGCTCAGCATCTCAAGAAGGCCTGCGGCTGCAGCCCGCTGTTTTTAGATGCGAAAGCATCTTATGCTCGGGGTAGTGTCCGTTCTGCGGCGTCCGCACTCATACTGCGCATGCGCCAACTCCCCCCCCCCCTCTCCTCGCGTGAGCGCGAGGAGGTGGGGTGCAGGAGCTGGCGTGAGCTCTGCCTCCGCTTCGTTTCTCCTCTCCCGTTTCTCTCCTATCCGCCACAGCTGTGCGCCCGCATATAATGCGGCGCGCGCTCGGTCCCGTTAAACTCTCCTTCACAACGGCGCTATGGACGCTCACGAAGCTGAACGTAAACGGCAACGCCGGCAAGCTTTGCACTCTCCTTCGCAACGGCGCTATGGACGCTCGCGAAGCTGAACGTAAACGGCAACGCCGGCAAGCGAATCTCGAAGCTGCGAGGCTGCGAAAGCGCGCGTTCGCTGTGCTTCCGTCATTCTCTGTCTGTGCAACGGTGTGCGAAACGCCATGAACAACGTCAACGTCGGCGCTAGTTGCAGCGGCAGCGCCACCGCCGCGGACCAGAGGAAGGCTCGGGAAGCCGAGCGTAAACGTTAGCGTCGGCAAGCGGTAATTCAAACGCCTCGACAACCACCATCTCATAAGTCACATGAGAGAAACGGAAACTCGATGCGCACCCCCCGCGACGCTTCCGCATCCCACCATGGTTGCCCGTAGGGGGAGATGATTTTTTTTTGCCAAGAAATGCTATTTGCGTTCACTTCTGTGAACTATTACATTGGTTCTTGAATTCAGCAGGGATCATACTATGATTACACACTCCAAAGTGAATTTTGGATGCGAAGCATCTTATGGCAGAGTTCAAACCGGTGGTGTGCGGCGTGACTACCCTTACTGCACATGCGCAAACCCTCTCCACACACCTCCTCTCCCTCCCCTCGCCACTTCCCCTCTGCCCTCCCATCTCCACTACCACTCTCCTCTCCCCCTATCCACTCCCCTCTGAAACGCAGGGCTCGACATGCCGAAACGCTGCTTCGCATCGCCTCATGGTCCCCTTTAGCGGGAGATGGCGTGATTTAGAAAAAAAAGTGCTTCAGCTTCCCTTTAAGACAATGTACTCATATTGTTACGCACTCACGATAGGCTTTAAGGGGGTCTTTTTGAGCAAAGCAAGCAAGCACCGACGCACAAAGTCCGTGGCTATCGTAGGAGCATCCTCGCCTTCCTCTTTGTCTTCACGCGCTTCCCTCGTTTCCCACTAGCAGTGGCACTCTATAACAATATTTAAGGCTTATTAACGCGATAGCGTTACATAGCTCATTTCGCAGAAATTTCGCCGTTGGTGTCGGCGTCGCTTGTGAGCGAAAAATCGAGAAAGATGCAAATAGAATAAACAACAAAATGCCCCCACCTCCCCGAAGGGAATTGTGAGGAAATGCGAATGCATTTCTTGCGCCGAGAGTAAACGGCGTAGTAATCGCTTCACTTTATTTATATATATATACGTGCGAGCGAGCGAGCGAGCGGGAGAGTGGGGCGCAGGGAGGAGAGAGAGCGAGCGGCGAAGCAGTGCACCTACCCTCTCTCGACACACGCGGTGAGTGAGTGAGTGAACAACTTTATTGAACGATCCGGCAAAACAAGGAGAGGGGAATAGGGTGGTGGAGACTCTTGCGCGCATGCGAGCCTCTAAGCCGCGAAGGAAGCCCCTCGCGCTGCGAGGGTGGGATGCGAGCGCTCTCACACGCCAGAGCGCGCTCCTCCTCCCCACTCGCTCTCCGCTACTCCGCCCGCACCACCTGCTCCGGTTGCTAGGGGCGAGGATAAGCGCGCGCGCCCGCAGCTGTTGCTATGGGAGAGGGAGTGAGAGCGGAGAAATAACACCTGCCGGCGCGCGGACACCGACAGACGCCTGACATGCCCTGACTAAGAAATGCATTCGCATTTAAAAATCTTCGGTCCCATTGAGGATGGAACCCTGGCCTTTTGCGCGGCAAGCACGTGTCCTACCACAAAGCCACGATGTTACTTGCAACTGCTATACGGGAAAAAACACTACACAAATGCCATGTGGTGGAACGAGACTCCTTAACGCATTTTGTTGGGCAGGTGTTACGACGAAAATTAGCCCATTCGGCGATTTGTAGGCGCATTGGCGAGGCCATCAAACTACGTGTTTTGCGCGACGCCATGCGTCGAAAAAAGCCGGGATAGTGCAGCCATCCTCGCTAAAACACACACGAACTTTCAAGCAGCTCCAAAAATGGACAACTATGTCCATCTAGCGGAAAACATATCAAGCGAACGCCTCCTTTCTAGAGGAGGCATTGATCAAGCAAACGGCAAACATTAGATAATGTGCTGCGATCTGTGAGGCATTGTGAGAAATATGTCTCGACTCTAGCACAAGGAAGTGCTTCAGATCGAAAACCTGCACCATCACTATAGATACATCGCGCGCGCGCGTGTGTGTGTGTGCGTGACCGTGTGTGTCTAACAACCCACATTAATAAGTATGCACTTAGTGGGTGAAGTGCGCACTAGGAGCCAGATTTCGCTATCGCGTTCAACTCGTAAAGGTGAAGCTTAAGAGTCCCCCAATTTTTAATAACGCTTATCGGTATACCGGTTGTATGTAGAGATGCAAATACCGAAATCAGTAAGCAAGAGTAACAAATCAATAAAACTATCCATCGCGATTGTGTAAATTCGGTTCTCTTTGTGGTCTACGGAACCAAGACTCTAAATTGATTACTACTGCTCAGGAACGTATTCAGAGCGTGGACAACTGCTGCAGTTGAGTCTTATTACGCTTGACGTTCAAAGACGAGCTCGCGGAGTGGTTGATACTCTCCGAAGGTGCCGCCACACTACAGATCTTATTTATTCTCCTGCCGTGCAACAATGACAAACAAAAATAATTCGAGAACTCCCGATCGGGCAATGTGGTTGTGTCTTCAGGGGTGAAGTTCACAAAAACACGTGGAGTAGCGAGAGCGCGACGCCTAAACTGAAGGGATTCCGCTCGCCAGACCTCACGAACATTGCACGATGTCGCAGCTTTACAAGTCACCAATTGCTAGAAATTGTGGATCGTGGTACACAACAAGGCTGGGGCAATTAATTATGTCCAAGAAAAGAAACCCAAGATAAACACTCTCGCTCAGCTCACTCAACACGGAGTCTTAACGCAGGCAGACGATCTCAGGAGGTTCTGCGTGTACTGGACACCTGATCAGCCGCCTGCGTGACGTCGCGTCTACGACGCGCACTGGAAGTGGGCGGTTTGAAAACGCGTTTGGCTGAGCCGCTGTGATCGTGCCCACCTGACTTTGTCTCCACTGGCGCGTTTGCCTTCTCTTGGAATCCAGTCCGTCCCTCTTAATGACCAGCGGTTATCTTGCCTACGCGTTACACGTCATGCCCTTGTCCATTTCTTCTTAATTTCAACTAAGATGTCCTTAACAACCGTTTGTTCCCTGACCCACTCTGCTCTCTTCTTGTGCCTTAAGGTTACACCTATCATTTTCCTTTCCACTGCTCGCTGCCTCGTCTTCAATTTAATTTGAACCCTCTTTGCAAGCCTCCAGGTTTCTGGTCCGTTGGCAAGTACCGGTAAGATGCAGCTGTTATATACCTTCCTCTTGAGGGATAGTGGTAAAATACCACTCACGATTCTGAGGATTCTTGCCGAATGCGCTCCACCTCATTCTTATTATCCTAGTTATTTCAGTCTCGTGGTTCGGCTCCGCTGTCACTATCTGTCCTAAGTAGACGTATTCCTTAACTTCCAGTGCCTCGCTACCTATCGCCAAGCGTCGTGCTCTTCGGAGACTGTTGCACATTACTTAAGTTTTCTGCATATGAATTTTCAGAGCTACCGTTCTGCCTCCTTGTCCAATTCAGTAACCACGGGTTGCAATCGACCTCTGAGTTATACTCATCGATGCAATGTAATCAGCGAATCGTAGGTTACTAGTGGCCGCAGCAAACACAGAACCAGGTTGGTTGGCGGAACATGGGAAAGTTGGTCGCCCTATATCAGACTGCTGCTGATGATGATGTTCTTGCATTCCTCCCACATCAAAACGCGGAAGCCATCGCAGGGGATCGAACCCGCGTGCTCGAGCGTGGCAAAGCAATGCCTTAGCCTCTAAGCTATAGCACATCTTTTTTTTACACCTCCAGCTTTCAAATTCCTCTTCCCATTGCCTAGTGTAGGGTAGCATACTGGTTATTCTGAACCGGTTCACCTCCCCTCCTATTCCCATCTATCATGATTCCCTCCTTCATTACTTGGAAGAAAGCAATCGACAAGTACTTAATTTTGTAGTTGTTTTTTAACCATTGTACGCTCATTTATTTCGTAGAGGAGAACGGCCCTATTGCTAGAGATCGTGCACTTTCTGCTCACATAACAGAGCGAACATATTGCGCCGGACTGGAAATGTATATATGTGCGTCATCAAATAAACCCAACAGAATTAGGTCAAGGAAAGCATAGGGGTCATTTTTGTCTTTAGCTGTAGAGTGGTAATGGTGGACGTATATGGAAATGAATTAAACTGGACAAAAAATAACCCTATCCGTCGGCGGGATCCGAACCGACAAGTGCCCTGCATCGTAGAGCCTAAGACGCGTAATTCGAAGGTTGTGGATTCGGATCCCACCGAAGGAAAGAGTGATTTTTCGTCCAATTTAACTGATTTTAATTAACGTCCTAATTAGCACACTACAGGTAAAGACAATGTCCCCTAAGCTTTCCTTGACCTAATTATCTGTTGGATTCATTTGGTTTTGTCTAATTAAAAGACGAGCTTCTCGAAGAAAAGAAAATTCCCATGTGTGCCTTATGTAATACGATGTGACATCAAGTTCTATAGTGTTACGTCGCGATGTATGACGTAGTTATGTGGAGAGCGTTTACAGCTACGAAACCACTACCGTACGAGCGTATATCAATTTTTCAGCGACCAGTGCTGTTATACCGTAACATGCAACGTTCCATACTGGACGCACAAAACACACAAATACGTAATTTAGCAGATTCTCGCCTCGAGAAGCTGTGGGGATATGAATTATTTCGTATAAAGCATTACGCGTGTCAGAAAGAACTGCACTGTGAAACGCACTGTGTTAATCTTCTTTCTATATGTGACCACACTACTTTCGTGGCTTCTAGTGTTTTCTAAGTATAGTGTATGCACTTCAGTTTCCAGCAAAGACATCCAGGATGCTCCAGTCTCCTGAAACACAACTTTCTGCCGGTAACTCTTCAACGTGAAACAGCGTGCAGAGATTGGACAAAGGAATAAAGCACGCAAACAGGAACACTGACAGACACATCTGCAAGCTTATGGAGTTTCTGATTGTAGAATAGCGAGCTAATTTCCAGAAACTGGCTGAGATTAAAGAAATTGCAGCGGCACTGCGTGAACCTGTTTCTTCTTTGTACGGACCTAAAACTTGCCCTTTTTTTATCCCTTAACATTTCAAAGAAAGAGCCGTAAGAGTATCGTATTCCACATAAGTGACGTTTAAGAACTTGTAAAATGCACCGATCTTCGAAGTTTTTAAACTTCAGTGACGCGGCTGCTCGCGCTTATTTGTAAAGCATATTGAGGCACTACAGCTTATATATAAGGACAGGCGCTGGTCGCGGAAAATAAAGCCTTTTTGTGGGAAGTTAGCGCTCGTCCCTGTCTCCTCATCGCTTCTGTAGAATGTAAGCACTGCAAATAAGCAATAACTTCTTAAATGTGTTAATCATCTTCAGGAGGGACTTCTTGAATTCAACTCCTTGTTGAATATGTCAACAAAGTTGGAAGTCAAATGACCACTTGTCGCTTTCATGCGGCAGGGTATTATGCCAGCGTGAACGTAAACCGTATACAGAGAACATACGTGCTTCGTGTAACACTGAAGTCTCACCTTTTGGATGAGTAGCCACGTAGTGCCGTTCCACTGACGAACCTGTGTATCTTGGAGTACGACATCCCAGGTGCTCTCGATGAAACCTATTCACGCTTTTCCGGTGTAGGAAGGCAGTGCGCGACACTTGGACTCATTGGCGCGGTCTTGGAAGCATGTACCATCTTTAGCTTGTTTGTGCTTTTTCATGGTGTAGACAAGAGTCCCCTTCAAGTGCAACCACGCACTTCAAAGTTGAGCATTGATTAAGCAACAATACGCGCCTCCTTCAAGCAGATGACTGGGCGTATTTTGGCGCAAGTGCTACTCGTGCATTGCACGTTCACAGGTATAACTTAATGTATACCAACGTTTCGACGAGCAGACGTGTCTTCTACAAGAGTGCAACTGCCTACGGCAGTTCCAGTCTTGAAGACAAGTCCGCGTGTCTAAACCGTGGCTCCAGCAACACCTCGTGTTCACGAATTTTCATCTCTTGAAGCTTCCGTCTTCCCCTGAGCTTCTGCCTTTTTAATATATACCGGCATTTTTACTACGAGTACCTGAGCGAAGCAGTTAATTTGTTACAGCCTGATGTGAATTGTTTAGGCACTCTTGGTGTGACACTGAGCGCCAAGTGTGCTGCATAGAGCGTTCCTTTTGCGGCGTCGCATTCGAAGCAGCGCGGTATTTTGCCGCCTCATACGTTGAGAGATGCAATTTTTCTGCAGCGTGCGCCCTCTCAAATTGGGAAGGCCACTGTTTGCGAGAAAGTGCTCCCAGAAAACGGTACAGTTTCAGAGCTTCTTTTATTCAGAAGGAAAAAAAAGAATGTACAACTGTCTTAGCACGCCGTCTTCATCTATTTAATCTGCTTCTATCTTGTTTTTAGTATACATAGAAGCAAGTTAGATTAAACGAATCACGCGCGTAGAAGGCGGCCAATATGTCGCATGAAGGAAGAACCAAATTTTTTTCTTTATTCACGAACAGCAACAGAAACAGAAAGGAAAGAGAGATTTATCGAACGCGCACTGTTACAATCACTGAGCGCACATTTTGAACACTGTATTGTAAATGTAATAGAATTACAAATGAAGGCGCGGGGAAAAATAAGGCATCGAAAGTAGCTGATTTACGTGCTATCGACTGGACGATCTAAACACGATGTCGATGACAACAGGACGGAGGTCAGTTAGATATCCAGAATAATAGCCAAGTCAAGCCAAGGCTGGAGACCTGGAGCAGGTCTCGCAATGAACGCAATGTTCAGAAATGAAATAGGCTTTCTTCCCAGTCACCTTATTTCTGTGTAGGCGTATTGCTGTGTCACCGTATTGGTGAGTCCTCACTGCAAAGAAAAAATATTTGTTCAACGACAGGCTTAATTAAGCACCAGTACTGCACACTCATAATATTAGGTTATTTTGCAATGTCAGTGGCAAGATTAACGTTAAGTTTCATGAATGATTATTTGTCACAAAAATCGCAGCTGATACCGGAAATATGCGTTTCTCGGAGCGCTCATTCCAAGTAATCAGTAAACAAGCAAATTCTTGCAGCAAGTCGAAGTTTTCACAGCGTGTAAATATGCGTGATTTCGACGCCACTAAAGGGCGCATTCAATGATCCTATAATTTAGTCTGTTAATTGGAAACAGCTTGGCGCATTCACACCTGTTTCCATCCTATACGCCATCGGCTATATTTAGAACTGGCTGGAACGAACGGTGCCGCCTCAATGTTGTCACACGTTCTTGACTGCCTATTCACGACTTTCCATGCCAACTGTTCTTAGTGTATTCAAACTCTAGAATTCCTTGGCTTAACATAGACACAACTATAAACGCTTGATAATTTTGCAAGATAAGGCATACGGGAAAGCCGTAACTTGTTTGCGCTCATTAGGCTTACACTATTGATGGTACGCGTAACAATACACCAAAACCTAAAGTATATATACAAAATGGAAGCAGACATGCAACGAACAGCGACACAGGTTGGATCTCGCGCCTTGTCTCCTGCAGGTTGAACACGGTGACCGCTGCGTTCTCCAAACTGTTACCCAGGGCCTGAGAACCTAACCTGGGAAGGCGGCGCAGAACGCATCACAAGTAAGGGTCTCAGGGAGTGGGGAACAGGGCCGCTGCCGCTGCTCCGGGCAACGAAGATATCCACAAGGCTCAGCAGGCCTCGATGCCCTTCTTCATCAAGTCGTCTATGGTCACTTACCTTTACGCCAGCTCCCGTAACTTCATGTCTTTGAAATGGGACTGTCCGCAGGAATGCACCTGTTGTAAAAGACACTGCAAAGAGCTATCAAGTTCTTCAGGTTCCATGTTTATGGTATAGTGTAAGGACCTAACACATTCTTGAGCTTTCTTCTTCAATGGAATTACACACAGGCAGGCTTATGGAATGCCACGCAAATTACTTGTTCAACTGAAGTCGAGAAGCAGGTGGACTTGGATGTCCACAATGGTTAGCTTTTATCAGCGTTTATATAGTAATGTTCCTCGGCTCGCAGAATAACGCATTGCAGAGATCTCTGAAAGCCTCAATGAAAATCGAAAGTGACGGCGACAGTGTATACATAAAAAATTTGTGAACAAGGAATGTCGCTGAAGCCGCCGTTTCAACAAGCAACTTGCCTTCGTCAAGGCTGTTGCATCATTGAGTTACAGCCTTCGAGAAAACAAGAGCGCTTGTCGAAACGTCGGCTCCACCGACACCCCGTGTTCAGGAATCTTTCGTCTCTTCAAGCTTCCGTCTTCCCTTGAAGTTCAGCGATAGTGTATGAAGTGCGTTTGGTGTTTTGAGAGAGAGAGATAAACATTTTAATGAAGCTGGAGATGTTTGCCTGGCTGTTCGCCTGACATGCTACTCCAGGTGCTGGGTGACGATTATGATATATACAGTGATAACCACATAACACATACAGTCACACAAGTTTACAAAGTTTGGTTCAGGCTCGTGGCCCGCAAGAAATTGCTTTTATGTGCTTTGCATTCATTGTATGTGTTGACATTACTTAATTTTAACAGCCTCAATAAGTTCGCTTAGGGGTGCTTTTGGTGACCTACTGAATGTGCCGACTTTCCTGTTCAGTGCACATATTTGCTTAGACATATAAATTTTTTACACACGTCTCACTTCCTACTGACATGCTTTAATGACACGAGTGCTATCACATTACTGCCGATTGCCTTGTTTCGTTGACTTCATGCCCTGGCTGTACATGTTTCTAAGACTCACCACCTTATTCACGTACCCAGATTCATTAAGCCGCGTCCACGTCTGCAGAAACCGCTTCAGTGACGAAATTCTCTTGCGTCACTTCCTGCGTGATACTTTACTTGTTTATTATTTGTCCTTTGCGGGGAAAATCGGCAACACAGTAGCTATCAACACTGCACCCAAATAAGTGAGCAGCTAAATCAATGAAGCTATCTGCAGATTTTAGAAAATTTATTGCGTGTTGCCTTGAAAATAAGACGACATAAGTCTCTAACGTAAAGGCGAATATACAAGCACATGGAAGCCGATAGAACTCTGAGTTCTTAGCAATCACAACCTTGTGCGCATACCCAGATTCACTTGAGTTCGGCTTCGCTTTTTTAACCCAAAGAAGTCATTGCTCAAAGGAAGAAGTGTCAGGTAGAGACAGCAGCGTTATCTGAGATGTATATCACAGCCAGTTCACACTTGCTGCCTGTGCCTATACCAAGGCGAATGAATGCCAGGCTCTTTATTTGAAAACAGTGTTCTACTGTCGTTACATCGCTAATCTGAACGAAAATGGGCAAAGGGAAACATGTTCTGGAAAAAATGGGCGGATGTGTCTTTTCTTTTTCTTTTTCAAGGAAATTAAATGAATACAAGCGGTATAGCGCATCGTTGACTGAGGGAAAAATGAACAGCGCCACGTGCCTTACATGTTACTGAATCACGGCGATGATGGAGGCGCGGTAAATCTGCTGCTTGCGGAGGCAATCGGTGCCGCTAAGTAACCTGGCGTCTCGTTACTGGATTGTTTTGCCTCTTAACCACCTGCTAATCTTCTGCCAATTTTAGAATTCAGCTTTGTTGTAATTTCTAACCTAGGGCCCCGTTTTCAGTATTTATACTCTGAGACCCTCATCTGTATACAAGTATATTGACGCATACGTAACCGATAAGCCGAAACTGAAATAGAGGACTGTAGCGAGAGTGCACCTTAAACGTCTAAATTCAGTAATAGCTAGTGGCTATATAGAGTATCGCGTCATGTGCGCAACACCACGCATACTGCCTACCCGCGCTGCCACAGTTCCCAACCTCTCAAAAGGTAATTGGTGCTCCTTACATACACAGACATAATTTTAAGCAAGGGCAAGCCTATCTCAGGTCAGATAATTTATTTGTCGGCGGGCAGAAATGAGACTGACGAAGTTCTGAAAAGGAGTTCTGACGAAGACAAGGCCTGAGGACTCCCTTAATTGTCCCTGCAGGCTCTTCAGCAGGGCATGTTACGTTGGACTGGTAGTTCGAGTGCTCCATAGATAATTCTGGCAGCGAAATCAAGTGCTCGGAGCATATTTGTCCGGCCCATTGCGGACGCCACGCAGTGAAAGAAGTGCGGTCACGTGACCAGCTAAGTTGCCCCGAGGGCCGCTGAACTTTCGGCTCGTGCGGGCGCTTTCTAGCTCCATCTCGAAAGGGTTTATAGCGCGAACCGAGTCTGAGTGCTGTAGGAACTACAGTCCAATGTACCATGAGTAACCCCCCCCCCCTACCTTGTGTACCCTAACTAAGCTATATTTTCTTTAAGGCATGTACTCAGAAGCGTATGTGTTCTCGTCTCTTAGTGTCCACGTTTGCACGATTTATACTTTCTTCTTACACGATGAATCTGTACCAGCTAGTTCAACCTCCTGTCGTTCTATACTCAGAGCCTTAATTATGTTCCGTTATTGCCTTTGCGAGCGCTGGACGTGAAACAATGTGACGTAGGCCTACTGTGGGCGCTTTGGTCAGGCTTAAATGTACCAGTGGACACAACGCGTGCTGCTGGACGGAGAAAGAACTAAGAGAGGGAGAGGTGAAAGGGAAGAGCGAACGCGGGAACGGAAGCGCGTCGATATAGTCCTTCGCCTTGACCGCAGGCGCGGACGGCGGCAGATGGGACGCGGGCGGAGAGGGGGTTTTTTCGTTCTACGTTCTTTTTATAGAAAGGATTCCGTGCGCGCGCCTTTTTTTATACGAAATTGATAGGAACGGGCGAAAGAAAGAACGCGCGCGTGAGAGAGAAAACAAGCAGGCGTTTGTCCGCCAGATGGGAGAACGACGACCGCTGCTGCCGGACTCGCGTGTTGCGCGCCGCAACGGCGCGGCCGCCCGTTTCTCGCGCCCTTATCGGACGCTGGCCTCGCACGCGCGCATACGGTAACCAAAGGATGATCGCGAGAGAGGGATGGGCCTTTTTCTGTCCCGTGGCCATTTACCCTTAACCGAGGTGTGCGAGCGTGATTAATTAAAGTACGGTGTGGTTGGCGTGGGCGGGGTGGGACGCATTAGTACAGGAAAGCAGCGCTTCATTATTTCGTCACGTGTGTGGCAATAATGCTTGCTCGTGAGGTTTTCGCCTAACGATGCATATTGTTGTCCGCGAACTTATAGATGACTTGCAATGATGTCACTGACACAGCCACGTTGGAGAACCAACGTGGTGGGATGGGACGCGAACTCTGTGATGTCGCGTTATTGTTATCAGTACATCGCATGCTGGTTCCTTGGTTATTCGTGCGCAGAGGCCCAATAACGTTCCAGTGACGTCGTTATCACACTGAAGCATGTTAATCACCGCGTGATTATACTGCCTTGACGGCATCTAAGCCCCCATGTTGGAGCCATGTCGTGCGCCCATGACGTCACGTGCAAGCTATCAGTACTTAAATATAATTCGCTAAATCGGCCTCTCTTTTTAGGGGCGAAGCTCCTTAAGGCGGCACCCGTTCGTCCCTCGTAGTCGTAGTAGTGCGTAACCAGTCGTAACGCTAGTACCAGATCTTGACCTCCAAGGTGGTGCCGGTGGGAGATTTCTCCTGTGCGTTGTTGAACAATATAAAATTCGCAGCGTGCGCGTTAACTAAAAGCCGAATTCTTCTGTCTCTCATTCCCCATTAGCAGCCATTGGCATGCTCCAGTAGGAAACGTTAGTAGAAGTATAAGTGTAAGTGTTAGCTAAAAGCCGACTTCTCCTGTCTCTCATTCCCATTAGCAGCCATTGTTTACCTCCAAGGTAGTGCCTGGTGAGATTTCTCCTGTGCGTGATTAAACAATAAAAATTTTGTTCAAAACGCCGTTGATTGATGAAATAAACCAACGAAAGACGCCAGATGTTTTCTAAAGGCAAAACGAAAAGACGCCAGATGTTTCTAAAGCAAAACGAAAAGACGCCAGCTGCTTAACGAAAGACGCCAGATGTTTTCTAAAGCAATGGTTTTCTAAACAATGAAAATTCACAGCGTACATGTAAAATTAAAGTGAGCTGCAAGTCGTCATAACTCTCATCGAACCTTTAGTATAAACGCGCCCGATCTCACGCCCAATTCACGGAAGATTCACGGTTTACCGATGAACCTCCGCAGCTTCGCCCACTCATCATCATTCACTCCGTGGATATGCTGTGATTTTTTCTTCATAATGGACACTAAACAAGCCCACGAAGACATAACAATGTCACACTAGTGCTCTCGTGCGTGCTTGAAGTCACAGTCAAGTATGATAAACTTTTATGTAGTTATATTTATACAGGCTCAATTGTTCAAATTATCAAGCTGTGTGACAGCAGCGTTATCTGGCAGATTGCACGTGCTATACTGCTGCTATCTTTGGCGTCGCTGCTGAGACTGCCTAATCGTTCGCCGATTAAAACAATGTCCCCTCATTCGAGAGCGATCAATTAAAGCAGCCAACTTTCGCAACATAAAGGCCACTTTACGCGCCACATTAAGGCGCATTCCTTGCGTCTTTTTCCGGACATATCAGGCTAACTTATTGAATTGAAGGCCAATGAAATTGGTAAAAAGACGCCTAAATCGATCACTTCCCATAATGACGTATACTATGGTCACGGTTACAGCGCAAGACACCCCACCCCTGTTCCTGCATGAGAAGGAGCATTACTGAGGCTGCGATTTTCTGAACTATAACTGAGTTGTGCCTTTCACTGCAGAATTTTTCTATAAGCAATATCAACGCCACTCTCGTAACTCCTACACGAGATCTTTCACCCTCGAGAAGCAAACGAGATTTAATCTTCAAATAAAAAAAATCATCATCGTAATATCTAAGCCGTGTGCCTAGTAATCACGGCAGATACCATGCACATTGGTTACCTCCACCGGGGGCGGTAACCCACGAAACAATGCTGGCAGAGTTGCACTTACCTAGGCCGTAGATATAACACTCAGCGATGACACGAACAGAAGGTCACGTCACGAAAAACAAAAACCGTGACGAACTTCTTAGCCCGGTGGCGCACGAAGCGCGCGTCTTCGAACGTCCTGAAGGCTCCTCGACGAACATTGTGTGACCCGAAGAAAGTTAGCAAGTTGTACAGTTAGCTCTCCTTGGCAGATGTAGTTCTGAACTATACAACCTACTACCTCACTTCAGGTGCACACAGAAGCGCAACGTTCACTCGGCGCCGCACGGTGTAGAACGAGTCGGTGACGGCGGCGCTCCTTCACTGCTCCCGGCGATGCACTCACTCTTGTGGCTCGCGAAGAGTTGCACCACTACGAAATAAAGAAAAAAGAAAAGAGAGGAGGGTGGGGGGGGGTCAGGAAGAGTACGAAATGTGAGAAGCCAGCTCTGTCGAACGAAAACAGAAAATCTAGCACGTACACTTAGAAAAAGAAAAAAGCGTTCAAAACTGGAATGTGCGCACGACAGGGGCTCGACCACGTATACAGTTTTTCGCGCGGCTTTGAAAAAAATAAACTGCGACGGCGGTTAACATACGAGGCCTTTTGACGCGCTGCACGTTCGCTATGCGTCAAGGAACAAAAGCCGCGCATCTGAGAAAGGCAAAGCTAGCAACAGGACGTCCGAAAGTATATGCACGCATTGCATAGCGCGAGCGGCATCGGCGCGATAAGCAAAGGGACGCGTCATTCGATGAGTCACCGTGCATATGGAGACACCACGCGAGAAGGAATAACTGCGTCTGCGCGTGAGAGACGTGTGTTTTCGTCCTAGGCGGAGTCGTCTCGCGTGCAGATTTCAAAAGTCTAAGGCCGTAATCCTTTTAGGTCCTACGCACTTTTCGATATTTCTCTCGAACGAGGAGGAACGCCATAATCGTCTGATCCGCGCTCGCGTACGTCCATCCTTCGGCGGACGCCGCGCCACCTTTCGTTCGTCACACGGCCGACGACACGGCTTGCAAAGGCAGGCGAGTACACGATCGCGCGGATGTGAAACCGCGCGAGGAACGAGACATGCGTGCGCGCGATGTCGAAAACGGCGGTACCA
Organism: Rhipicephalus sanguineus; assembly: GCF_013339695.2. Classification (NCBI taxonomy): domain Eukaryota; kingdom Metazoa; phylum Arthropoda; class Arachnida; order Ixodida; family Ixodidae; genus Rhipicephalus; species Rhipicephalus sanguineus. The sequence goes on along the minus strand of NC_051180.1, from coordinate 94,946,563 downwards.
AGAATACCGGCCGAGCGGGAGACGCGTTTAGCAAGAAGTGCAAAAAAAGAAAGGAAACGTCGGTTAGCGCAAGCCACCGCGACAGCGGTTGCTAGTATGTATCATCAAGCACGTCGGCCGGGGAAAGAATTCGGCCGTTGTTTTATACTTTGACGTCGCGGTTTAGCAAGCCTCTGAGGTACAAGAGAGGGAGGCAGATGAGCAAGAGCATAATATAACAGTCACAGCGATCCTGTCGGCTCCTGGAACCTATAGCACTCGGCGTTGTGTGTGTGATCTCTACTATTTTTTGTGCAGACTGCCGGTGCATACACGGTGTGACCGCTTTCGGCCATTCCCCCGAATTTCCCAGTTGTCCTCAAGTTCGCGTCTTCGTGTCCTCAGTAACCTCCGTGCACGAGAGTGCATGCCCGGATGAGAATAAGGGTCGTCCCAGTCATATACCAGTTTTATTTCACCAGCAAACCTAGCATATATATACCTTAAGAGAGAAAAAAACACACTAAAGCGTACGTACGTAAGTCAGTATACGCTTGAAGAACACCGCTCATAACGACAGTTATGTGTTACGAACACGCCCGTACAAGCGGTTCCAAAGTCCGTACTTTCAAGCACGAAAGTGCGCATACACTCTGCAAGACAACGACGGGTTGCTCGTTAGTCCACATAGGGGGAGACCGAGATTTTCTTCGCAAAGATAGCGTACGACGAAGTGCGTGGCCGAGGCCTCGCTTTCACTTCCTCTACAACGAAGAAAGAAGCACAAGTGTACGTCGAGAAGTTTTACAGTATAGTCACGGATTGAAACGCGAAAACTTACGTGCACGTACTTTCGTTTCCAGCGTCTACAGTTCGTTTCAAATCGCCGTAATTTCGACTCGTACGCACTTACATCGAAGCCAACATTACCTTTAGTGGCCAGATTCGTAGCGACATGACGCGGTTATGTCGAGCTATCGCCCATAGCAGTTGTTATACTAATAAGAAAAATGATGTCGCGTTTCAATCTATGTGGACTGCACATGAGAGTTATGGCCATTTGGGCCTGTTGGCTCGGCATCAGTAACAAACTGTAGCGCAGTCAACACTGACACAAAATGAGACGAGAGACGACAAACGCTCGCTCGTTTGCAGTCTCGTGTCTGCTTTTGTGTGCGTGTTGACTGTGCTACAGCTTGTTACTGACTGTGCGCGATCAAACAACCAGCTTCCGCCTGCCGCACTGAAAATGCGGCCACAGTTTTTCTCTGGTGTGATCGGCGTTACGCTATACCGTCATAAGCTGTTTAACACAATCGGTAAGTCAATGGCCGCGTGATCATAGTTGTGCGTACGTTATAAGCGAAACGTTGTTCTCAGGATCTGCTTTTAATTACATCTCCTACAATCCAGGCCAGACGCCGCTATGTGATACCGGTGTCACACGGGCACTTTCGATGGCGACTGCATGCAGCGCCAATACGGGTCGGATTTCTTCATCGCGATCAACGACGGACACTGCTAAACGGTCCAAACTAATCTGGATCGAATTTGGAGCAGATAACCAAATCGCGATCTGGGAGCCAGACAGCGATCGTCTTGATACCGATCGGTCCTGAACGCGATTAAAATGGACAGTGTAGTAACACCTGATGAGGATCAAACCTCATCTGGGTCAGTCCTGATCGCGATCAAAACTGCCCGTGCGACAGCGGCGTAAGTGAGATGCGGGATTTCGCGTTAGGTGCCATCTTAACAAGTGAAGCAGCCCAAAGAACGCATAGAAACACAACACAAATGTTAATAAACGGCCAAGAATGTTCATCGTGCGCTTCTTTGCGTTGTGTTTGATTGCATTGCTTCACGAGCTAAGATGGTCGGTCACCGACTTGTCTACATTTCCGGATCCCATGACAGAGGATGAGGCGCGGGGTCCGTTTGAAAATACGCGCGAAATGTGTGATTAAGGAAGATGTCCACACTCGTCTAATGCTACAGGGCATATCCAATGCACGTGCGACCGCAATTCCAATGGATTTACTCAATCTTGTATTGATTCATATTTACCAAGTGCGACAGCTGCACAAGGTTTCTGCAAACCCTGAACCTTATACGTGACATGAACCAGCGTGCGTAGCGTCACATTTAAGTGGCTTACATATGTATTATATCCAACAAGATAATGCCAACATGTCTATGATGTCCGACAAGAGAGATACAAAGTATACATGGATATTCGGTGCAGTAGATGCAACTGATTATCACAAACTCCTAATTAAGATCTCAGGTTTTTGCAAGCCAAAATCAAGATATGATAATGAGGCACGTCTCCAGTGGGGAAACTACGCATCTATCTGCTTTGACCAATTGGAGTTAAGCACGCGGCTGTTTTTTTCATTTCGCTCCCGTCGAAATGCGGCCGCCGTGGCCGGTAATCGAACCCGCGTCCTAGAGTTTAGCAGCGCAACAACGTAGCCGATAAGCTAGACGGCGGGCGCTATAAGAATGGAATGAGATGTCATAGACAACATCTCAATGAATGTCGAATACCACGTGCTGAGAAGAGTGCTGCACCGATGCGCGCCTTTTTGCCGGGCTCTGTCTAAGCAGACAGCTGATATGAGGTCGCGCCTATACTGATCCAGAAGCATGTAACATTGCTTAAGTTCAGTGGTCACGCAGCTGTTAGCAACTGCCGGAACAGTGCAAGCCAGCGCCGATATTTATATTGACATTTACCAGTTATGCGACGCGCGCAGCGCCCAGAAAGGCACACTATCTGAACCAAGAATGCAATCCCCCATGGCTCTCCCGCATAGACTACAATGCGCGAAAGCAAAAAGTTCAACGACGCACTGTGGCTCCATTGTGAAGGCCAAGACAAAAATTAAAAGGGAAAACAGACAAAGTAATGGACTACAACAACGCACACCTCAAATGACTAACGGTGGGCCGCATCAACAACAGGAACACGAGAGGCCACTTTGCAGTTTCTAATCTTTGAAATTGATGCCTTCTATGTATACCTCGTGACCGTGGGTCGTCATGCTTCGCGCACACCAGCCCAACTCCGTATACAATCTCGAGGACAACGCTAATTTTCGCGCGAGCCATGGAGGCAGGGAGGAAGAACACCTTAGTGCCACGCACGCGCACACGATAACACGTATACACACCACCAGCACACGGACGCACCGCAGCGGTGAAACGCCGGCAGAGAAGAAGAAAAGTACAAGTCCAACTTGGCGTATAGCGTGTCTGTGACAAGCGCAAGCTGCCGCGCAAGCTCGCAGCGGGGGGTCGTCGACAAGCGCCTTCCACGCCAAGCCCCCTCGCCCACATAACCAACGCCTCCTCTCTCGCACTCTCTTAATTCCGCCCACCTGCCGGTATACGCATAGTCTGCACACATGCACGTCGTCGGAGACGAAACGCCCAGCGCGAAAAAAACAGTCGCGAATTTATAGCTTTACCGCCTGCACAACCAGCGATGATGAAAAAAAAAGACCATAACAAAAGTGAAATAAACAAAAAAGGTCTCCGTGGGCACGCACGATCGTTGTTCGGCGCATCAGATAATCGTCGAACGATGGCGATTCCGCGTGTGTCTTCGCTAACGAGACGAGCCGTGTGTAAAATGCGAAGCGGAAACGGCGCTTCATCGAGTTCACGGCGGGCGACGGGGGGCAGCTTGCATTCAACGCGCGTCGCTTCATAATAAAGCGGCGCGGATAAAGAAGCTACAGTAATCGAAAACAAAGAAAGAAAAAAATAAACGTTGAAATGGAGGCATAGCGGATGTATATATAATAGCACACACAAAGAGAAGCACTTCAAACTGACTCACTGAGACCGTCCGTCCCTATCCGCGCAATCGGCGTGTAACCGAGACGCGCTGCACGGTGGGATTATAGATGTACAAATGTTCTACACGGAGGAGTACACCGTTAATAATGGGTTTCGCGCGCCTCGCGGGAAAGTGAAGTGCTGCACGCGCAATCACGGGACGAGGGGTTTGTGACGAGACCACGCGGTGTGAAGTGAGGCGCGGAGGGCGAGTTTGCAGTATGCAGACTTTCGAAGGCGCAACGCGTCCGTTATAAAACGGCGAAAGCTTGCGGATAAGAGAGAGAGAGAGAGAGAGAGAGAGAGAAGCGCCAGGTACGCGAATCCGACATCCTGCGCATCGCAAAAGATGAGGCTGCCAGCAAGGGAGCATCTGGATTTGACGGCGGTTTAACTATTAATTTATGCTCCCGTACACTCACGTCGGAGCCAAAATAAGTCGACGCTTTTGCGAATTTCCACAATTTGCGCACGAATTATGGTCTAAAGGATAACGTCATATGTGCGCTTGTTTTTAGTTCTTTAAGTAAGCGTCGCGGAATAAGCAAACTATTGCTTGTACAGCTCACAGAGTTCAGCTGTTTGGGCACGGTTTTTAGGCTCGTAGCCACGCTATTAAACGCACGCCGCTGCGCATACGTATTGTGAATATAGAGGTGCTTCACCCAGTAGAGAACCCTTAATTACATGGGTGTGAGAGTACAACATTTCTTATGCCATATTAACCCGTCTTGTCCCTTATATCCTTATCTCACTGGGATCTGCCAAATTTTTGGCAGATCCCAGTGCGTGGGATCTGCCAAAAATTTGGCAGATCCCACGCACTGTGGGAATCGATGTAATGCAAAGCAGCCGGCAAAGAGCTGCATACATCGTCTTGTTTGTCTTTAAGCCAAATGAAATCATTCATGCCATGGCATCTAGTCCACCATATATCGCATGTTTGCCAGCACGCATGCATGCACAATCTAGTATACACCATGCCAATGAAACGCATATTCTGGTATGTACAATGCATGACCTGTCGTTTATGTTCATCACGCACTCGTGTCATGCCATAACAATTTTGGTATATATCCAGTTAACAAAACGGTCGGAAGCACACTATGACAGTGGCATGTAAATCATACCGTACATGACATGCATAACATGATTCGCATGTTAAGACCTCTCATTTATGTTCGTCATACAGTCACATCGCGCAATACCAATTTTAGTGTACATCAAACGAGCGAAATGGCCGCGAGTGCACCACGAGTATAGTATGTAAATCATGCCATACATGACATGCATGGCATGGTTTTCATGTTAACACCTTTCATTTACGTTCGTCATACAGTCGCTTCGCGCAATACCAATTTTGGTGTATATCAAGCTAGCGAAACGGCCGCGAATGCACCATGAGCGCGGCATGTAAATCATGACATACATGACATCATGTCACGGTTTTCATGTTACCACCTGTTATTCATGTTCTTCATACAGTCACGTCGCGCAATACCAATTTTGGTATATATTAAGCTAGGAAAACGGCCGCGAATGTATCATGAGTGTGGCTTGCAAATCATGTCGTACATGACCTGAATGTCATGATTTCCATGTCACCACCTCTCATTTAGGTTCGTCATGCAGTCGCGTCACGCAATACCAATTTTGGTGTATATCATGCAAGCGAAACGGCCACGAATGCGCCATGTGCATGACATGTAAATCATGTACATGTGACGCATGTCATGATTTTCATGTTACCACGTCTCATTTACGTTCGTCATACAGTCGCTGCGCGCAATACCAATTTTGGTGTACATCAAGCTAGCGAAGCGGCCGCGAATGCCTCATGAGCGTGGCATGTAAATCATGACATACATGACATGCATGTCATGGTTTTCATCTTACCAACTGTTATTCATGTTCTTCATGCAGTCACTTCGCGCAACACCAATTTTGGTGTATATCTACTGAAACGGCCGCTAGCGCACCATGAGCGTGGCATGTAAATCAGGTTGTACATGACTTGCATGTCATGATTTCCATGTTACGACCTCTCACTTACGTTCGTCATACGGCCGTGTCGCGCAATACCAATTTTGGTGTACATCATGCAAGCGAAACGGCCGCAAATGCACCATGAGCGTGGCATGTAAATCATGACTTACATGTCATGGATGTCATGGTTTTCATGCTACCACCTGTTATTGATATTCTTCATGCAGTCACATAGCACAATACCAATTTTGGTGTGTATCAATCTAGCGAAACGACCGCGAGTGCGCCGTGAGCGTGTCATATAAATCATGTCATACATGACATGCATGTCACGATTTTCATGTTACCACGTGTCAGTTATGTTCGTCATACAGAAATGTCTCGTCATATCAGTTTTCGTATATATCCCTTCATTTAAACGGCCGCGAGCGCCCAGAGACCATGTCATGTAAATCATGCTGCACATGACATGCGCGTCATGATTTGCATGTTAGGACCTGTCATTATGTTCGTCATGAATTCTTGTCATGCCGTACCAATTTTGCTGTATATGAAATTAACGGAACGGCCGCAAGAGCCTAAGGTCGTGGAATGTAAATCATGCTGTTAATGACATGCGTGTCATGATTTTCATGATATGACCTGTCATTTATGTTCGTAATAAGGCCATGTTATGACACACCAATTTTGGTATACATCCGATTAACGAAACGGCCAGGAGAGCACAAAGTCGTAGGCGGATAGATAGATAGATAGATAGATAGATAGATAGATAGATAGATAGATAGATAGATAGATAGATAGATAGATAGATAGATAGATAGATAGATAGATAGATAGATAGATAGATAGATAGATAGATAGATAGATAGATAGATAGATAGATAGATAGATAGATAGATACGCTCAAAGTGGCAGAAGTTCGTTAAGAAATGCTTCGCATTTAAAAATCGGATATACATGCCAATGAATAAAAAACACCATGAGAACAACTTTAGTCATAATTTGACCTTGATGTCATCAAGTGAGGTAAGGCTGGAGGCTGCTAATTATTGTTTGAATAATGTCAACGCTTTTGACTTTAACCCCATGCATAAGACTAATGTTGAGTCAAACCAGAAGCACGGTTCAGCCCGGAGGTCGAAGTTCTCCCAAGCCGCACATGTGCATATCCGTTCATCCCTATTTGATGGGTTGGCGGTTTTCAGTATACATTTCTTTACGCGAATGTTTAGATGTTTACGAATATGTCAACATTAAATTAAAAATTACCTAAGCCAAGTCTAAGGAAACCTAAACCTAAGGATGCTTCACGTGGTATACTTTGAAACTCAAACCTCTTACCCAATAAGAGTTTTCATGAGGCATTGTATTCAGTCGCCGCGATGGCCTAGTGGTTGCTGTGCTCGGCTCGGAAGATGTATAGATTCGATCCCGGCCGGTCACATTTTGATGGAGGCGAAATGCTAGAACCCTGTGTACTGTTCGATTTCAGTGCCCATTAAATAAGGCCAGGTGGTCAAAATTTCCCGGTGCCCTCCCCTATGGAGTCTCTCATAACTTGAGTCGCTTTGGGCGGTTAAACCCCATAAACCAACAGAGCAGCAAGTTGGGCTAGTTGGTTGATGTTCATTCTTCAAAGGCATACTGCGCTAAAAGGAACAAGGACACAGAAAAGGGGGGACAACACATGCGCAGACTCACAACTGTTGTGAGTCTGTGCATGTGTTGCCCCCCTCCCCCCCCCCCCCCTTTTCTGTGTCATTGTTCCTTTTAGCGCAGTAAACCTTTGAAGAATGCCCATAAACCAAACCATCCAAACCGAAGCACTATAGTCAGTCCATCAACCACGGCTTCGAACCATTTGTATCACAGGTGTCAAAGGTTCCTCACTCATTTCTATGCCCAGGGCCCACAAATCTGACCATGAGGACTTAGCCACTAGCTCATGATGTCGAAGATTTGACTTAAGCCTCCATAATGAGGCTTACATGACATTGAGCGAGATCGTCAACTTTGACGTCGAGCCTTGTGAGGTAAGTTCCCTGCCTTCGCTCATACAAGGAGCCGTCGGCCCGCTTTACGTCGGAGATTACCGCATTCGCCGGCTCTCAACTGACAGGTGATCGCCTCCCCGTTCTCCTTATTCATCTAGACGCATGCAGGCGTGATCGCCAGACTCGTGATATGTTGACTTACTCTGGGATACGGTCAGCACGACTTTGGGTCAGTGTCAATATGTTACTGCACGTCTCTGCACTCCCAACAACCGTCCTTAACATGCACTATTGCATGTATGTGCGTTATTTAACCCTTTCGTTAGCGTACACGTGCGGCATGCACTGCTCAAGTGGAAATTAAGTTTAAAAGAAAGCATACTCTTGAGCATGCTTTTTTCGCTAACGAAAGTGTTAAATAACGCACTTACATGAAATAGTACCGCTTATAATTTTATCGTCCTTCCACGCGTCCTTGCGGAGCTGCAGCGACGCAGGCACCGTGACGAACCCGTACTTAAAAATGCGTATCAAGTCATGTCACAGGAGCGCAGAATAATAAGCGAAATAGAAAAACGGCGAGCGTTGCCCACTAGGCACGTAGGGCGGTGTAAAACATTTCGGAAAAAAAGACTTTCTTTTTTCTCTTTCATTGTTTTCTGTAGACCGCGTCAACACTTTCGTCTTAGCTAAGCGCACCGCAAAAACACTTGCCAAAAAAAAAAAAAGAACGAAAAAACCCCGCCAGCCGGTCCTCCTTTTTCCTTCTTCACTGCTTTTAAAAAGTAAAATTAATGATCCCTCTTTCGGTTCCCACCGGGCCGTATGTATACAGCGCACATTTTGCACGGCCGGTGGTCCGGCAGTGCATACGTGCAGTGCAGGCGTTATGCATTGGCCCCCTCCCCCTCTCTCCTCTCGCTTCAACACCATTCTCACCCCATCCTGCGCGCGATTTCTTTTCACCGCCACGGCGAGTGATATTCATTGTTTCCACGAAGGAACGGCGGAACGCGCCCCCGGCGGAGTGCAAATAGCAATTAGATTGCGCTGTAAATTATGACAAGTACGACGTAATGACGACAGAGGGCGCGACCGACCATCACCCGACCCGGCGGCGGCACCACGACTGAAACGCCACCTGTCGAGAAGAGCGCGAGGGAGAGAGTGAGCACGGCGGAGGCGAAGAGTTGGGGTCGCTCCGTCTAAAGCCCCTGCTCCGTCGGGCGGCTGCGTCGTACACTACGTCCCCGCGCGGGGAACCACTACTTGGGAGCCGTGATTATTGCCTGCCCGCACCCCTCCTTAACCGAGGAACAACTCATCTTCCCTTCGAGTTCATATGTAGAGTTCGCTGAAAGCGCCTGCACATCTGTTTGCGATCTTTCCAACCTTTCCCGCCCGCGAAAGTTTTTCGTAACCTTCCGCTTGTTTGTTCTGCCTTATTAACTCACTCAGCCTTTTTTTTTTTTTTTTTGTCAGGGCGGGGGACCTTCGCTAGCGCCGCTGGCGACGCCCGCAAATCACTCAATCTTCGAAAACGAAGCAGCGAAAGTGGCCGCTCTTGAGTCGGCTTTTACTTAAATGTAAGAGAACAAGCAGAGGGGAAAATAATCGGCAGGCTAAAGTGCCCTCCCGCCAGAGAAGAAGCCGAGCATTGAAGAAAAAAAAAAGAAAGAAAAAAGAAGAGAGAGATGCTCGTTTAAGCGTTTCGCGCTTTTCAAAATGCTGCTGCGGTTTGTTCCTCTGCGTTAGTGAACATGAGCGAAGCTAAAGGGGGTAAAGGTCGAAGTCAAGTGCTTTGCCCTCCTCAGGATGGGAATGAACATCGCGTGACCGTGATTTCTTTCTAGCAGGAGCAAGCGCCAGAAGACTAAAAAAAAAAAATTGTACCCACAAACCTGCAGAATACATGAGCTCAATCGTGTGTACGTACATCATCTGTCCTTCAGTCTTATCACGCGAAAGCCTCAATGACAGCTCCGTGCAAAACCACAATACTGTGTGAGGTGTATTAAAAGACCTCGAATTTCTTTGGCTGCCGTATATTCGCGCAAAGTGCGATCGCTGACAAATGCTGGCGCCGTAGCTCAGAAATTCTAAACAGGCCTCATGTTTCATGTACAAGGTCGATGTACTTAGGTCGCAGGACTTCTATTTTTCGTTCCCTCGTTTTACTTTTGCATGCCAGTATATTACCAAATTCCACCAGTGCGGCTCTTCGTGTACAGGCATGCAGCTTCGCAATGAACCTTGCGATAAGGTTGCAGAATATAGATAGGCGAGAACTAAGGGTCAATGCACTCTCTCCAAGCGTGTCGATAACAGGAAGCAGTAGTGTTTGGTTACGTCATGACACCAGGCGCACACCTTACTCACAGCGTCTAGACGAGCAGCCGACGCACCGTAACGGCAGGCACAGCAGTGTGCGACGACCCGCAGGTCGATACCACCAAGATGACTCTTGTCATGACGTCACCTGTATTAACGCTGACGGCACACTGTTCCGCTTCACAACAGCGAAGTCATGACGACACGCAACCCATCCGTCGATGTCTCATACCATCAGGTGATCGCGTCATCGTAAAAAGGTCCGTAAAGGGGTCGCCGAAAGGTGACATCGACTGTGGCGTATATGAGTGACGCTTTGCCGCCCGTTGAATCAGCCTTAAGGTTATTGACGCCTGTCCCAAACACGTGACTCAGGGTCAGGTCTTGTATACAACAACGATCGCACACAAGCCAAAAAGAACTGACGAGAAATAAAACGCTGCACGTGCAGAGTTGCAACACAGTCGTCACGCTTCTCAAGCCACTGCATGCACACGGGAACGGCGTGGCGCTGCGTGCGCGCAAAGCGAAGTACGCTCATTCTGGGAAGCTTCGCGAAAGACTGACATCACCGCGAGACACGCGCGCTAGGTTTCGCGGATGTCGACGAGACAGGATGAGGTCGACGAAAAATAAAAGCAGAGCCGCAGTGCCTGGAATGCGTGCGTATATATACGTTACGCGGAGGGATATGGTGCAGCATATTCCGCGTTTCGCATATACGGACAAGTATATACGCAATGCATCGAAAGGAAGTATTGGGTTTAATGCGACAGAGGGGACGCGAAGTAGTGCACCTTATACGTGTTAGTGCCGGAGGTGCGCGAAGAGACGTGTGAGTATACACCGGATGAATATCTGAGACGTTAAATGTGCCTCTTCTATACAACCTCACGTTAGGAAGGGAGAATAAACAACCACCCGTTTGTAGCACGAAACCGCTGGGAAATCCATACCGATTTCTCAGCGAGGAAGGCTTCTTAGTTGAAGACAAATTCGTCCTGGTCTGGGGATCGAATCCAGGACCAACGCCTTCCCGGGGCGGTCGTACCAATCGAGGTAACCAGGATAGTAGCAATTGGCGAATTAATCGACAACTCGAAGCACACGGACACAGAATATTGCAAATGAGTTCTGCGGAATCCCTAAAGGTGGCGGAAGGGTTCTGGCCTTTCACACACTGCGCAGGGTGACGTTTTCCACAGTGTCCATGCACGAAAGACTGTTTTCTACTTCAGCAGTTTTGGAGTCGAGATATGTTGCGCTGGATGACCAAAATTTCTGCAACCTTTTAAACCACAGTATTAACGGAATTTTTAATGTCACTTTCCATTTACACTTTTTTTTACGTTCTGAGAATTTTTTTGATGTGAATTGTCTTCCAATATTTAGTTTCCTTTTTGTGTTACCTTTCGATTTTTGGGCCTCGCACGAACCAAATATCTTTTCGTTACAGCCGATAATGCGACAGCTCTAGCGTTTTGGGTTTCGTTATAAAAAAAGAATAAATGCCGCTCAAATGAAGCGTGGCCAACCAAAGTTCGTACTTAGTTCGCTATAACCGATAATTCGCTATATCAGCGTTCATTATGACGAGTTTCAACTTTGCCTCTAGACCAGCTCTCAGCACCGGCCTACTTTCGCGACCAATATATATTTTATGATTATATTATCAGGAATATCGTTCGTAATTATTGGTGGTCGATTCAGGAAGGCGTTGGCGTTTTTAAACGGAAACGCTGTGCGCCTAATTTTCAAAACGAATCTATACTTTTGGGAGGCCCCTGGGATTATAAGGGTAATAATTTGGACGATCAAAGAAGAATGAATGAATGTCAAAGAGTGCAGTGGAGCGGGTTTGAAGACTTGTTGTGCTTAAGCCCAAATTATTACCCTGCAAATGCGGTATAGTTGTATACTATATAGCGCATGTGGCTCACAAAGTCGAAACCCTGCTCTAGTTCGTCCGCCTACAAGGTGACTACAAAAAAGAATCAATAAAAGAGAGAGAGAGAGAGGAAAAGAAAGCTCCGCTATGTGACCTACCTCGTTTCGGACCTTTCTTAAGAGTTCCAGACGTCGAATGAGGCCTCACGGTGCGCGGGCCGACGAACCGCGGGTATGCAGGCACCGTCCACAAACTCCAGAACACCACCGTGTACACTGTCCTGAAAAAATAAAATAACGATACTAAATATATACCTGGAGATTTTTGTTCCGGCGCCGGTGATAAAGCCGTACGACTCGAACAGTTCAAGAACACCACCAAAATGTGCTAGCGATATATATTCGAAACTCTGTGAAGAATCCGGTATCCGTAAAGATCCAGCACCATGCATATATTCGGAACAACCAAGTTCAGTCACGCGTGCAGGATAATTCATGGCACGGAGCCGAAGGCTCTAGGAGTCGGTAGCGTACGATGTTGGGCTAGTTTGTGCATGATTCATTAATGAAGGTGTAAGGCTCAAGGTTTAACAAAGGAATGGAAAAGAGGACAGACAGAGCGCTCTCCGATTTGCACATCATGCGGAGAGGTCGCCACAGTGAAACATATAACCTGTCATGGGTACCCACACTGTCGTGGGTACCCCCATGCAGGACGTTTTTCTGGCCGAACCCTCCCCCGAAGCGAGGGCAGCGGTACTTCGGTTCGAGGACCTCGGCACCCAATTCCTCGCCAGCAAACGCGCCGAGGAAAGGGTCAAAAGGCTAGGCCTGGCGGTCACTCCTCCAGTGAGACCGCGTTGACTGGTCAATATAATGTACGTGCTCGTACTCTGTCCTCTCTTTTTGCACCTTTCTAACACCTGTCCTACACCTTTAACATTAAACTATATGCATCCAAAACACGAGCAACCACTTTAAAACAGCATTGATCTCTTTATCCTTGGCAAACCTTTTCGCACAACGCAATGTCTAATTATATATATTTCATACACATTATCGAAGGAGTAACCTTGTCATGCCAGATCACGTGGGCCACTGTCCCGTTTCAGGATGAACAATTCTTAAATCCACGTAAAACAAAGCGTGTATGTCCAAGCAACCTCCGTGCAGTTCAGGTGGTCGTCGTGGTTCACTTCTTGAGAGCAGGGTCCGAAGAGAAGATCAGCCAACTCAGACCCATAGAGATGAACTTGTGGTTTGCACAAAGGGCGGGAACGCCACACACAAGTTCGGATCTACGGGTTAGAGCGAGCAGTTATGCCGTAGCTTCCAAGGAGAATCACAAAGGAGCCTCTTCATCCTTGCGCGCATGCGCAGGGCCCGTTTCATGCGCGCTTTCACTTGTTCAACACAACATCCACGAAAACACCACGAAAAGATAAGTAAAGAGCGTTGACCACTAAGGTATCACGCAGTGCGCATTTACAAAGTCAGAGGATATCATCAAGGCATTTTACGCTTATCTGCGAGACGAGCGCTCATTCGAAGAATCAAACTACCGTCGTCTTACACGTGCCGATTCCCTTCTGCAATTATAATTTCAATAGGGTTTTACATGCCAATACCACGATATCATTATGAGGCACGTCGTAGCCGGGAACTCCGCATTGATTTCAGCCACCTGGATTTTTTTAACGCGCGCCTAAATCCAATTAAGTACACGGGTATTCTTCCATACTGTCCCCATCAAAATGCGGCCGCCTTGGCGGGAATCGAACCCGCATCCTTGAGCTTAGCGGCGAGACACCTCGCCTGCTAAGCTGCCACAGCGGGTGATTCCACTTCATGCCTGAAGACAGTACCTAATGGTCTCATTTTTCTTTTAATTCTCTTTTTGTACTTATTTCGGCAGGCCTGTATACTATAACTGCCCTAAACCGCGTTTTGATGGGTGCCTGTGTTAGCCCTGATTTCGGTTATGACGAGCATATACTATGGGATCTATGCGCATAACACAACTGAACTCCTGCGATTAAGGATGCGGGTAGGGGTGCAATGGTAGCAACTGTAAATGGCTTTAAGTAAATGGTTCTGCACATCCTTTCTGCGCAACTCTTCCCGTCTTCTCGGCCGCCTTATATATCCACCAATATCCGCTATTGAGGTCGAAAGAGGAAAATAATTTCGCATCCCGTGATGCAGTAATCTACGCAAAAGCGCAAAAGCGTGGTTCTTCTTCTTTACTACACCGCAATATATAATTTGAATTCACGCCAGCGCGTAAAGTAACGCGAATGACGAAATAATGGAAGTTAAAACAAGCAGCTCTCATCGCGTCTTGTTTCATTGTCTCCCTTTATCGGCCTGTTCGGACCAGGAATCGCGCAACTGATTCGGCGACAAGGCCTTATGAGGCCCATCCGCTGATGGATACGCAAGTTGGGCCAGCTGGAGGAACTAATTAATTGACTATCATTAATTAACCAGCGCTCAAATAACTCCCAGAAGACATCAGCTTATAGACTCATAACCGAAACCGCAACCCTGCGTTCAGCAACAGAGCGCCATAGCTACTCAGCCACATCCCCAAGACATCAGTCTAGAAACAATGTATGACTCGCGCTTTGAACAGAACCGCTGTTACGCCTATCGAGGCAGCCTGTCTCGCCCAGCCTCTCCAAGCAGTGCGGTAAACTGATCACCTCTGACCAATGCCACGCAAAGGCCTCCTGAAAATACGTGCTCTAAAGTGCCCGCCGCGTATACCAGCCCGCAGCGAGGTAGCCCGCACGATGCATGGCGATGCCATTGGCCGTGCCCTAAAGCGTAAGCGGAGTGCGCGCCTGCAAGCGCCATTTTCAAAGAACGATCCTTTAACACCGCGTGACGGAAGTCATGCGGCAAGCCCAGGCTTGCCTTCGGTGCAAGGGCTAAAACGCTCGACTAATTAGCCAGGGGTAAGGGGCTCGATTAGTGGCCGTGCAGACCACGCACTAATGGAGCATGAGAAGGCAGGCAAGGAAAAAAAAAAAAAAAAAGAAGCAGAGATTCGAAGCATAACGACCATGCGGTGGGCGTGAAAGAAAACCCGTTTGCGTAAATTACTCTAAAGTTCTCCTCGACATGCGCAAACTCCTTAAAAGTACACGCCGAAGTTTGCTCTACATGCGATACATCTCCCGTGATACGTGCGCAGCGTCAACGCAGGTGGGGCTGAAAAGCAGTGCGTGGACAAAAGAAAAGAAAAATACAAATAAAGTAACGAAAGAAAATGGCGTGAGGCAGTGCCAGCCCATCAAAACGGCACGCAATGTCAAAACAGGAACTGCGCTCCCAGACGCCGCTGGACTACTACGTACACAGGTGGCTGAGAGGATACAGTAAAGGAAAAAAAAAACAAACAAACAGCAAATTCAATGCGAAAGTGGGAAAGGGGGAAAATGTCGAAGCCTCGTGCGGGCTTCCGAGAGGCAGAGGGAAACATCCTCTCTCTGTGAGAGCTTATTTTGGAAATAACCCTTTTCCATTACGATGTCAAGCTTGTCAGCTGCCGCCCACCAAACTAAGAACGAGAGAGAGAGAGAGGGCGAGACATCAGCGCACCGAGAGGGCGGTGAGCCCGTGAGATCCGCGCTAGAGGGCAACAATGAAGGGCCACCACCACCGCCGGGGGAACAGTATCATTTAGACCCAGGCGCCCGGCACGTCGAGGCCCACACCGGCACGGAGCTGATCAAT
This sequence comes from Rhipicephalus sanguineus, assembly GCF_013339695.2. Lineage (NCBI taxonomy): Eukaryota > Metazoa > Arthropoda > Arachnida > Ixodida > Ixodidae > Rhipicephalus > Rhipicephalus sanguineus. The sequence goes on along the minus strand of NC_051180.1, from coordinate 94,930,796 downwards.
CAAAACCGCTGAGGATAAAGAAAAGAAATACGGCATAAAACGGAAGGCTCGTGCGGCCAGCCGCATCATCGCCCATCCGCTCCGTGTACACAGTGTCCTCCTCCTTCTCTTTATCAGCATCATCAGCAGAAGCAGCAGTGTGTTCTGCTCAGAGCCGCCCAGTATGCGTGCACTACATACGCTGTGCCCGATGGTGCGAACCCGCGCGACCTGTCACCTTCCGTTGGCGGCAGCTCCGCCACCTGCTTGCTTCCCTGCGTCACTTTTGGCTCAGTGACATTCGCCGATGAGCTGTTGACGTGAGGGAAGCTCACGCCACGTTTGTTACACTCGCGTGTGTACGTATGAATTGTAAGCGTCGCGTGTGACGCGTTAACACACCGTGCATTCATCGCAACTCGTTGAGGCGCGAGCGCGAAACACTTTTTTTTTTTTTCGCGTAAGGTACATGGACGTCTGCAGTAGAGCAAAAACATTCAGGATTTTCTTTTTTTTTTGCGGTTACATTTTCTCGCGCCTTTTTTTCGCGACCGTATAGTTCGGTAATGATATTTGTAACCTAAATCAAGCTGAGTGCTCAAGAGAAGTAAGTATAGTGAGGGCAACGCCTCGTGAGGGCAGACAAGATCTGGCGCGAGCGAGTGTTCCTCGCCGAGTTATAGATAGACGGCGGAGCACTTCGAGATGGCGACCATTCGGCATACTACATGGCATATTCATATGCCCGACATACATATGCTTGTGATTGCGGTTTGATTTCTACACGAAATCATGCGACGAGTCAATAGCATCTACATATATTCGTTAGACTAATCATCCGGCTTTATACATATGCTTCTTTTACTAAGGCGAACGTTTAACTGCGTTCGTCCTCACGTGGTTTGGCTTTTTCTGCCCGGTGCTTTCCTTTTTCTCTTTTTTTTTTGCCTGGCAAGGCGGACATCTTGGGGACTAATGAGCGATCGCATTGGTCACATGGGTCTGGTGATGGTGGGCTCTGCCTAAGAGAGCTTAGTGTAATGCATGGCTATCACCATCAATGATTCGTTCATCGGGTCTGACGGTGTTAATCTTCCAACCTCCTTACATCGTTTTCTTTTTCTTTTTTTGGCAGGAAACCATGACATGACTGGAACGCCCAATCGACGAAGACTACGCAGGCTTCGCAATGCTTGATGTTGGCGCCAAACAAACTTACGGAATGCACATCGCAGCTATACAAAAGGACGCGTAAGCGCTACTGGCATATCGGAAGGCTACCCGACTGACTGACCGTCTGTGACAGAAAACATTTACGATACGTCGGCGACATGATGGTGGTTTGAGGTCCGGAAATACTCTTATTTCTGCAACGCACACGGGAACGGCGCATAGTCGAGTGGAGAGAGTGAAGAAAAAGAGGAGGCCACCTTCTCGAGGCCCGCACAGGTGGGTGCCCGGCGACGCTGGGAATCGGACCCGGTACCTTGCACATTGGAGGCGGCGGCGACATCAACAGTGGACCTTCATTTATGTCAAACATTTGCTCCCCTTTCCCAGTACAGGTATAGTTCCTGGTTAACATTCCTGCCTTTTATTTCACCATTCGCTCTACCACCCCCTTTCCTCTCTCTCTCTCTCTTTCTTGAGCAAGAATACGCAGAGAAGAGGCCGCCCAATTTGCTTCGGTTAAGAATGATGTAAACACCTCCACATCGGATCAAAATATGCGCGAACCACGTGACTCCAACTCTCTCAAAATGCCGAACCACGACGTCACTCTTTTGACGCGAGCAGAGACACAACAACCACAGACAAAGGCCTGGGTGTCCGATGACGAGAGCCAAAAATTGCCACGACGTCACATGTAGCATGCGCCGTATACATTTACGTGTTTGTCTGCAGACACGTGCAGTCGCAGGCGTTTCGGGCGACCAATCCGTGTAATACGATCGCGTGCTGGCAGCTGTAGGAAGTACTGGGCATTGCGGTAGCAGACGGCGATCACATTCCCCGGAGACATTCCGCGCGCCTCCAATGTTTCGGCCTTGAGGTCGCCTTTCGAAGCGGAGCCGGTTTCAAAACAGGCTATATGTATACATGCAGAGGGCAGCGTTTCATGACGTTTGCTTTATTGACACGAACGGAAAGGCGACTATTGTTGTCATCAACTGCCCTAAGCCGCGGATTCATGTCAATATACATCTGGGGTATTACGTGCCAAAAGCACGATGTGGTCACGACGCACGCCGTACAAGAGGGCTCCGAAAATTTCGACCATCTGGTGTTCTTTAACGTGCACTCACATCGCACACTAGACGGGGCGCTAACATTTCGTCTCCATCAAAATGCTAGCACCACGGCCGCAATGAAACCCGCGACCTTCGGGTTAGCAACAGAGTACCACCGCGGCGGACTGTATATTGTGTATCTATACTCCCACGAGCAAAAGTTTGACCACCACAGGCGTCAAGAAAACAGTTTGTATTTCTTCTAGTACAACTATATGCGATGTTCCACCACATTTCACTGCTCGGACACGTGCTTGTATATAGGCTGTCAGGCACGTAGGCAAGGGGGGGGGGGGGCGCCCCCCCCCCCCCCGAAATTCGTCCGGCCTTCTATATTCCCAGGCAACTTTTGTTTTATTTTTGCCATGGAAATACTTTCTTTCGAACAATTAGGCCTTGCCCCCCCCCCCCCCCCCGAAAAAAAATCCTGGCTACGTGCCTGTAGGCTGTACTGATCTCCGCCCGCATTCCCAGGGTGTGGAGAAAGAAGAAAAAGCCCTAGCTGTAGCTGCAATCTCTGTTTTTGCTCGCAAGTAAATAATACATTAGTTAACAAGTTCAAAGCAGCGAGATCAGTCTATTCCTCCGTGTCCTGCTTATAAGATATCAAAGACGGCTTCGAAATACGTTCCTGCCGCTAAAGTATAGCGTGGGTATAATGTAAAATGAAAGAACCCGCAAAAAGTCAAGTTCAGGACGATCATATGAAATCGATCCTCAAACAGTCCTTCCTGCCCAGGAAGCTTCAACCATTTTTCCCCAATATTTATTTTACCACTGCCCGCTTCTCAGGCGATTTCAGCCGCGAAAACAATGCGTTAATCTTCAGCCGCATTAATCTAGAAAGATTCGATTCAATTCGAGGTTATGGAATGAAACGCAGATTGCGTCAAAACGCACACGTTCGTTAAAAATAGCACAGTGCAGTTGGAATGTAGGCCTCATGCCCGTTTCCAGGGGAACACGGCTTGTGAGCTATTGGAACACTTGTTGCAGTACATTCGCACGCTTAAAAGGCGTGGCATTTTCCTGCATCTTGCGCTGACAACGTTGAGGGACATCATAAGTGGAGTTAAGGTACGCCTCGTACCAGTGGCGTATCCAGGTGTGTAGCTTGGGGGGTTCAGACACCCTGAAATCTTCACATTTTAAATGTATGTGTATATATATGCGCACACATACAAACACACGCATGAACACACATGAGGGGGTCGGGGGGAGGGGGGTCAACCCCCACCCCCGAACTCCTCGGAAAAAATTTGTGGCTACGCCCCCTCGCACAGACCAGTGCATCGTCAATGAACAGTGGTACCACTTCATCTAGCATCCCATCTCCTCTATATATCTTGACATCTCTTCTTCCAATGCTTAAGCTAGAAAAAAAAAATGGCTGTGCACCCCTTTGAAATCACTGCATACATTTAGCAATTTCTCACCCTGCAGTCTTCTATTTATTGTCACGATAACGAACGGACGGAGTATGTTCGGTACATCGAACAAAAGCGTGCATCGATACACATCGTGACGTGTGACGCGCACTTTCACTACGAGCCGACGTCTCTCTCTATACAAAACCTTCTGAAAAGCGACAAGAGGTAGCCGCGCTAGACGCTAACAGCATCGTATCTCAACGTAAAATTGACGGGAACCCATACAAGCGGACATCGTATATATACGAATACACGAGCGTGAAATCGAGATTAAGGCTGTGAACACAAAAGAAGGCCGTATATGCGTCAGCACTCCATTCAGTCGCCTTCACCCGCATGCATACATCTGTACGCGGCGCTATAGGACTGCGTGCTTTGGACGAAAGGCAGGCCCGTGCGAATTTCAGCAGTTAAAACGAAAAAGAGAAAATTAAGGTGTCGATATAACAGTATAACTTTTCTTACGCGGACGGAAGCCTCACGGCAATGTCCGATTTTCTTTGAATTCCTGGAGAAACGAATTGGCGTCGTCAAGGCCACGGCTTCCGCTGAAAAAAACGAAATTATAAGTCGACAGCGCTAAGGCCACGGTGACGTTGCCGGCTACAGACATTCTTTCCTTAGTTGCTCTCACCCTAGCTCTCTTGTTTTATTTTTATTTGGCATGAACAGAGTGGGTGGACGGCGTTTTCCCGAAAGAAACCGACTGTATCACTGAGTCTGAGCTCTTGTGAACCCATAGCCGCTACTCTGACGGGGTTTGAAGAAACGAGTGCGTATGGCTTCTCATCGCGCATAAAGAACCCAATGAGTGGAGCGTTCCCATTCACAGACGTGTCGGCGTCTATCTGAATAGACTCGTATAGATTCACGCGGCTGTCAGTCAGGCGCACGATCCTATAACATGTCGGTCGCGAGAAAAGTATTCTTCGAGCAGGACGATATATTCTCCGGCACGATTCCTATGCACAATTGAGAGAAAGAGAGAGAGACAACAAAATATCACTAAGTTAATACATCAAACAGTTTCGTGGAGTTCTTCGACACAACTACTTTAACTTCCGACACAACAATTCGTTTTCAACGGCCGCATGCTTAAGCAGTGCGTGATCTTGCCGGGGTTCGTCTAATTTAACAAGGGCGTGAACGTCACATACAACTTAATGTAGAAATACTGAATGGTAGTCCCACAGTGCAATTAACATGAATACATAAGGTATTATTGACCACTTTGCTCGTCGAGCAATAGGATGCAGTATATCTTAAAAGCTGTGTAGACTAATTCAGGACCTGGATTCTCTCTCTTTCTCTCTCACACACACACACACACACACACACACACACACAACACACACACACACACACACACACACACACGCACACACACGCACACACACGCGCGCGCACGCACACACACGCGCACACACACGCGCGCACAACACACACACACACACACACACACACACACCACACACACACACACACACACACACACACACACACACACACACACACACACACACACACACACACAGTTTCTTCAAAAATGTCTTTTTTGAATTGGCCGTATCGTTTTCACTAATATCTTCTGCATCAGGAGTGAATGCGATTTTTTTCTTCTTAACAACGATAATAGCGCAAAAGCTTTCTACACGTGTACCGAAGCTTTCTTGCTGGCCTTGAGAGATAATGGTGTAGCACACAAATGTGCGTAAATGCACGAGCCGCAGTTGCATCATGGACGTCAAACCACGCACTACGATCTGAACCAACGTTTTGTTCTCAAGGAGATGAACAAAATCCTTGAACAGGGGATGCATCGCTGGAGCCAGCAAGTTCGCCAAGTCAACGGAGCGCGTTGTATGCTTTTGGAGAGAGCCAGCTCGAGAACGTGCAACACGATGGTTTATGCGCCGCCTTACTGGAGTAGTTTCTTTCTTCTAACTTTTTTACGTAAGCGAAGCTCTGTGTTTGCCTGCGTTCGAGCGCATGTAACGGCGTCACTAGACGGTTCTTAATGCTACGCGACAAGCAATCTACACTCCATGCATACCCGAATGTCATCTCCCACTTCCCTCCCCCTGTGAAACTTTCCCTTTTCCCGAAAATGTGGTGAGGACGAGACGCTTTACAGGCAAAGACACTCAGGAATGGATCATCCCGGGCTGCGCCTGCGCGCACGTGCTGCCTATACCATACATAGACCAACGCCTTCTTTATATTTAAAGAACTGTTCCAAGGCGCCAGGAACACAGGCAGGGGAGCCTTTCAGACACCTCCATCGATCTCGCCTATATGTCGATGGCGCTAGAACAGACTTATCTGTCAATTCGAGCGAGAAAGAGAGAGAGAGAGAAGAAAATGTTGGGCGCGTCTGAAGGAAGCTCCTCCCTCACAGTCCCCCCGCTCCCAATTTTTCCTTTCGACCCGTTTCCATCTATTACAACGCGCAGCCCCTACTATACCCCATATTCACAGAGCGCATGCACCGAAACTCAAAGCACGAAGTCGCACTCAGTTGTGCGTCGTCGCATCACAAGACGCGCACTTCGGTATACGTCTCACGAATAAGTGAGGCCTGCTTGTCCTTTCTGTTTCGGCTTCTCGGAAAAAAGCACAAGCACGCATCGAAAGGTTCATTGTCAATGGAAGGCAGCGTCAAGTGCAGCGGAGCACGCGATGCATGTACATGCGGTACCGAATAGGACCCACCAAAGTCGCTTTCCGTGTCACCGAGAAACCCTTAACGATAGCGAGATGGCCGATTCGCGTATCCAGCATCGAGCGAGTATGGCTGTCAGTGCCCCTCTCTGTAGGCGCGCGTATCGTTACCGTATACGTGTTGCATCATACCGTCTCTCCCCACGAGCGCCCGTGACAGAAAATGGTTCACGAATGGAGCGAATTCTTCGGAACTCGAAAGTTTATCATCACACCCTTTTGCTGTGAAAGTAAGCAAGAGTGTAGCTCTCAGCCTGTACAAGTTTTGTGCATCAGAACGGAGAAGAAATTCCGACAGAAAATATAGATTTGACTGCAGTTGGCGTTCCTGGTTATAATGCACTACCGGCACGACATGTTGAACACGAGGGTGAGCTAAGAAGATGAACAAGAAGACGCGTAGTAGCAGTTTCCTTTCGATGGTAAGCGACGCAGCATGTATCCATGTGCGATCTGCCATGCATGCGCTCTCTCTCTCTCTCTCTCTCTCTCTCTCTCTCTCTCTCACACACACACACACACACACACACACACACACACACACACACACACACACACACACACACACACACACACACACACACACACACACACACCACACACACACCACACAGCACACCCACGCACACACACACGCACACATAGACACACACACACATACACACACACACGCACACACGCACAGAGAGAAAGAGAGAAAGTTAACATGGGTAGGCTAGCTTCAGTAAGCCAGCGACACGAGGACAAAACAGCCACAGGAAAACGTGAAAGTGGCGAAAGCATCTCTCGTGAACGAGTAAACATAGAGGAAGGTATCATCTCTGCACGCTCAATAGGTAACTCATATCTGTTACGCAGTTTCAGTATAAGGTATCGTGTCAAAACTTGCTAAGCATGCTATCCCGAGTACCGCACAACCAACATGCATGAATCTAAGGCCGCACTCGTTCTCGCCGCAGCTGTGTAGCCTCGATAAAGATGTTCTAGCTTTCCGTGCTCGACACATTACGCGTACTCCGCTCTTCTTCGCGAGACTACTTACCCCTATATAGCGTCAATGATACGAGAACAGAAATATTCTAGACAGGCAGTGAGGCGAAAAACTTGCGCCCTCGCAATTCATTACGCCGTCCATCAAGACGCCCACCAGCAACAACACGTGTTGTTTCTACAAGCGCGAAAGCGCGCGCTCGGGCGCTGGACTCGGGAACAACGTGGTAGCGAACAAGCAATCTCCAAAACTTGCAAGAGTAGCGCGAAGACAGTTTGTGCGGGTGAATCTCGGGTAAACGCATAGAATACGGAATGTACACGTTACTATGGCAGGGCACCACATAAGTTCTCTCTCTACCGTTCTTTCTTTCTCTCTTACACGAGAGAGAGAGAGAGAGGCGCATCGAGAATGTGCTACCATAGTAGTGGCGGTATCGCGGTCTCGCATCATCAGCCGCCGGAATGAAAGTGGGATGCGAATGAAGGAAGCAGGAGGGGAGGAGGAGACAGGGGGTCGCACGCTGCTGCACCGGCAGCTGGCGTGCCCGCGTGCGCGCGCGCGTACTCCAACAGAGGCGAGGGCCATCTGGAAATCGCAGCGTTGCGTCTTCCATCCTCCACAGCCGCTCCCCGCACCGCTGACGGGCCGCGCAGCGAAGAGCAGCCGCTTTGCTCGGGTGACCCAGAGAAGAAATCCACCGCGCTACTAGCGAGGCCTAGACCACGCGCTGGAGAACATATATAAGAATCACACACCGCGTGTTGTCTCTTACGCACGCCGCGCCACAGCGTAACATATGCGCTCGCCGCAACCCTGCGTGGCTGGTGCCACTGTTTCCCGGCCTTATCCTTTCTCGCCCTTTTGAATTTTCCGCGGTCTGACCATGCTTGCAGCTCCCGCGCGCACGATAAAACACGACCCCAAATGGACCACAAATTTAGCATTGTACGCAGCGCACGGACGTTGCAATATATGTTTAAAAAAAAGCTTCAAATGTCCTCTTATGTAATTCCTGTCTGATAAATATGAATTTACGACGCTATAAGCAAGCTCTCTGATGAGACGTCATTAGAGTGTATGCGTAAACGTCATTAGATTGTGTGCGTCAACGCAGTTGAATTGGATTGTGCAGGGCTTGCCTCAAGTTATACGACAGGCAAGATTGTCCCATCCGTAAACTTTTTATACACTGAAGCCAACAAAGATTTATATGCCCACCGTGAAAGCATTGCGTGCACATCGGCACTACGAAAGGCGAATCACTTGCCCAAACCATAAATGGCAAGTGGAAATGAAGAAAGCAGAGACAATAAAGAGATGCTCCCTTGAACTGATAAGGTTGCCCGATATAGAACTCAGTTTTACTTCACGCAAACGGAAGTCGCAACTATGTGTCCCGTAGATAGTATGCGGCAAGATTACCAGTCGGCGCGTCAACCCACTCTATACAGAGTCAACAGTGCGCTCTCCACAAGGCGAGCAGTTTGGGAACATGTGCGCGAAGTCCTCCCTCTTCAGTCTCGTTTCTGCGACCTTTGCCTTTTCTCTCTCCTCTCTCTCTCTCTCTGTAAAAGGAGCCGCAGGTCTCGACAGTGGAGGAAAGATTATGGAAATCGTACGTGTCGGTCAAGGAGGTAGGACTGTCACAGTCAGAACAGCTGATAACCGATGGCGCACCGGCCTTCGAGCCCCTTCAGATAGCGCCCGCCCATCGCGGGCCGCTGTCCAATTACGTATAGCCTCGACGACGAGTCCCTTGACACTCGTTGTCTAATCAGAATATGCAGACACAACGCGCGATTCACGTCCTCCGCGCGGTTGTGTCGCGTCGTCTCGCGAAGGCACGCGCTAGCTGTTATCGGTCGCTAAACTTAGCCAGCGGCGGCGATTTCGGAACCGTTGCGAGCTGGTTGGTGGACTTGTCCTCCTTTGACTGCGACCGCGCTGTTATGCGCAATCTCTTCAGGGCGTTGTCAGCGATAACCGTAAATTCGCTCTTTCAGCGGCGGGCCCGTGCAAGCGCCATCGAGTTTACGTGTGCATGCATGCACGTAGGGTTATTCACTCACCACCTGCGTGCGTGCCGGACTCTGCAGTATATAGGTGCAAACAAGGTGTCTCTTCGGATGTCGCCGCACGTTTCGTGCATCCGATAGTCTATGAATAGAAACGCGAATAGAAACGCGTGACCCTATCACATCATTCGGGATGTGGACAGCGATAGTTGCGGGGCGATAAACTCAGCCGACTCTAAGAGACCTTGTGGATGGGAGGCGCCCAGGCGCAATCGAATCGCAATTCCTTTTTCGTTTTCCTAAAAAAACTGCACCCCCCCCCCTTCACCCCCCCCCCCCCCCCCCCCCATCTTCATTCCCTGCTTCCTTAACAGAGGACTGGCTAATGCTTGCGCGCGATGAGACCGAGACAAAGTTTTATATGGCATACATATGGAGCCAGTGACATGCCTGTATATATGCCGTGTTCGCCACACGACTACATATAGGAAACACGAGCGACCAGGCGAAGATCACGTCTGTAAATAGGTCTATTTCGGCCGTATCGCCTATACACGTCCGTCAGACACGTTTATAGCCACGAGACGTCAACCCACACTCCTGCCATATATGAGTCACAGGCAGCTTCTACCCGGTGACAGTGGCTGTGACTGACATGAAAACCACGTATACACGAAAATAAAACAAACAAACAAACAAACAAACAAACAAACAAACACACACACACACACACACACACACGCGCGCGCGCGCGCACACACACGTGCACAAACAAACAAACGCGCGCGCGCGCGCGCTTCTACTCGCTCAACTGTTTCTCTCTCTCTCTCTTCTTTTAAAAGACTGTGCAAGGTCTTACGTTAACGATAGGCTGAAGGGCTGAGCAGCAGAGTGTGTTTTTACAGTGACATGCACAGAGCTCCTGCCGCACACAGTCACTGAAAGACGTCTTTCATGCCCGATCACATAAGAAAGAAACAACGCGGGCGCGTTCATCTCAGCTCTCAGTGTGCAATGGTGCAATTTTCCCGTCGGATGCGATATTCGCGGATGGTGCTAAAGTGGCCACGAGAAGCGAGTGCAGTGTATATGGGATGATACATATGGCCGGCGAAGCAGCAGCCAGCAGCATGGAACGCAACATATGCGCGCTGTCTGGCGTCTATATATGCGCAACATGCCTCCAAGTGTGCGGGAACACTGCAGGCCGTATAAAGATGCGCCGAATATAAGAACGGGTTCTGCGTTCGACGATTATCTTCCCCGCATGGGCCGCACGGCATGCAGGGGTCAAGAGTGAGCCACCACGTAACACTGCACGGTTATACACATATATACATGGAGGCTTGGCATAAGCGGTCAACGATTGCTGCAGTGCCGTATATGTAACGGGTGAACCGGCTATTCAGATGCTTCAGCATGAACAAGCGATCGTGATTGCGCGTGATTACCGGCATTTCAGTGGGTGGGATACTTATGACGGTGCGCGTGCTTGGAGAGATTCAGAAACGACTATGAAATGGTTATTACCACTTTATAAGTGTCACTGCGTTTCTTGCACTGATGTTACATCTATAAGATGCTATTACGATACAATAAGATGCAATGACCGCTGCGATAGATCCTATAGTCTCAATGTACATTACTGCGCAATTTTGACTATGTAGCTGCATATACGTATGTTGAGCAGTGCTGTTCATATCAATGTTACAAAGACGGCTAGGTTTTCATGCAGTGTTTTCTTTTCAATTTTTTTTTCTGCAGTGATGCATGGGCTATTTTGCAGCGGGCCAGTTTGCTCGCAACAGCGAACGAGGGGGCAACAGTGGCCGAGTTGGGCTAGTTGGAACAAACCATTCATAATGGTACTGTGCGCAAGCACAAGACAAGGGGGCAAGGGACAAGAGAACAAAGACGCAGCGCTGCGTACTTGAGCTCTTGTCCCTTGCCTTGTGTTTGCGCCCAGTACCCTCATGAATAACAAAGGGCAGTTGAAAATAAAGTTCCTCAAACAGTCCCTTTACACAGCCAAAACGATTTTCACTTTGCGCACTGTCGCTGCGCTACAACGCGTACTGCACATGTGTTTTCCTTTTGTTTGAATAAATTGAACGACACAACGCCAACGTAACGAAAGCTTGAAACGCAATGGTTTGTGCTCTAACAGCTTTCTTTAGTACAGATAAAATATACTCGTGACCACTCAAATGTCACAACCACCGCTGATGTGAGGATCACACCTTCAATACCTGACGGTGTCATACACGAATACACCCTTTGCAACAGTCCTCGCTCGCGAGAAGGCGCGACGGTCACCGACCCCGTCCCTCCTTTATCCCGGCCGATCAACGCGGCCGCAGACATCAATCTGAACGTATGGAAATTTGCCCGCACTCCACACAACACCGGGCAAAAGGAAGGAGAGAGATGCCGCGGCCGTTCCCATGCAAGGTTGCCGCATGCTGCCCCGTTGGGCCCATTTTCATTCGCGTGATGCCGTCGCAAATCGCGCGCGCCATCCGCCCGCAGTGACATCCGGCCGCGACTTCGCCGCGGGCGCGCACATAATTCCTGTCCGAGGATAAAAAGAGAGAAAATAAAAAAGCACGGGGACACCAGGGAGCGGATATGCAGTTTCGAAACGGCGTGTCAGACGATGACAGATGAAGATGGTGCATGCAGCAGCAGCGGAGGACGAGCGAGAGCGGCCCATTGGTGTACTACACCCCACGGCGAGAGAAGCGACAGCGGCCGGCCTCACTTCTTCGACTGTTGGACACGTGTGTCCACCACGACCAAGCACTCGCGTTTTATATAGTAGCGCACCGCCCCTGTAATTATTTTCCCTGGTGTCTGACAGCAGTGGTGCGCACCGCGGCAATTGAGAATTAACCCTCTGCTGCCGTGTGCAGTAATTCGAGCCGACCGCTCCATTAAGTCCAGTCAGGAGTTGGGTATGTTACTGTATATCGAAATGTCCAAAGGTGTTATCCTTAGGGCGGGCGAGATGTCCCTGCTGATCATTTGCATCTTAAGTGCAAGGCTCACCATCTCGAAGCTATAACCTTGACTCTGTGGTGCCGAAACTTTCTCACGCTGGTAAAAAGCCGTTACCTTGGTTGAGTGTGCAAAAAAATTAATAGCGCTGAATAGAGGAGACAAATGCCAGCCATATATAGGATATAAAAAGAAGCGAGACCTGCAGCCCAGAAAACTTAGCGGAGATGGCAATCTACCGTTTAAGCTATACGCATAAACATTAAATGGGCTCGAAATCGAACGCGCCTTACAGCCAATCACCGTATAGCTAAACGTAAGCTGATAGGAAGATGGTGCCATGAGTTGAGGTTTTATGGCTACTTATCCCCTTGTGTTATAAGTATTCACATTGTTCAGGAGACTCTTTAGGATAGCGTTCCTGTCACATGCTTACATTTAGAAGTACGAGCACGAGAGATGCCCATGAGGAGGTGATAGAGGTGCCCATGAGATCGGTATGAGACGGCGCAGAAAATCGCTAAGAAAGGCACTGAGAGAGAGAGATGGTGATGATGGGGAGCAGGAGGAGGAGAAGGAGAATGAGAGGCGCGATAGATTACTATACTCGAGCCACGCAGGTTGGCTGCCCTACATAGAGATATAGATAGATGAGAGAGAAACAGTAATTGCGCCCACACATGCACGCCAATGTTCAGTGAAATCCACAGGCGGTCGTGCAGTCCAGCCGCCAGAAAGAAGCGCAACAGTGCATTATAGTATCCTTGCGAATACGAAGGAGAGCGTCCGAAATGCGAATTAGTGCTTCGCACGCAGACCACTGCGACGCCACGATTAGCATATACGTCAGATTATAAAGACAACAGAGGACTGACGCGACATAACCACCATATATTTACTAGCATTACGCCCGCTTTCGATTAACGGCGACAAAGGCGTCTATAGGCAGCGAATAGACAGTTTTAGAATAGGGTACGCGCAGATAGCGTTAGTTGGGTACAATACGCCATTTTTGTGACTTCACGTGGGTACCATAGAGGATAACGTACGAAGCGTGCGCAGTGGCGAGAAACGCTAACGCAAAGCTTTGCGTAGCCTGTCCTAAAGCTGCCAAATGACTGATAGGGCAGATACATATGCACCCCAAGGCTTGCTGCTCTGCATAGCAGCAGGCAGACACGCGTAGCCTCTTACATAATACATGCAAGCGCGTGCGCACTGATCGTTCGAGTCCCGTGTGTATCTCTACTCTGCAGCATGTCGTCTCGCCTCCTCCGCTTTTGATAAGCGGCCGAATCGGGCCAGCGGGAGATGATGCTCGAGGCGGTGGGCGAGGTCGCGCAGGAAACGGCCGCGGGGACGCCGCACACCTGTCGGCAAGCGCTGCGTGTTTGCTCCTCTTTGCCGCCTCGTTCGCATTCTCGCTAACGCCGCGGGGCATCCGATGCGTGCCCGAGTGGCGGAGGAAGTCCATGACGCAGCGTGTGGCACTATAAAGCTGCCACCACGCACCATCGGCATCGGAGCACGAACACGAAAGGCCTCTTGCGCGAGACGTATGTACCTTGTCAACGAAGGCTCCCTGGGCGCATCCATACTCCTCTCTGGGCTGTTGTTAATATGCGTGATCCCCTCAATATGCACTGCCAAGCCTGCGACGTCAGCTTTTGTGCTCCCGTGCAACAGCCCAGAAAGGAGGTGATCCTTCTCTCCGTTGAAAAGGTCCATAGTATCATATATACACGTGAACAAATAGAACCGCGGTTACAGCGCTTGATGTGCCTGTCGGCACATCAAATCGACGAGGATGAAGTTGCAGACCGATAAATGAGAGATAGTGGGGTTCGAATTGTGCTTTTCAGACATAATCGAATACGAATCGAACGGTACTAGAAGCGCATCGAATCGAATAGTTGTCGAGCATTGAAATGTTCACATCTTAGCATTCAGTAACTTCAGTCTTAGAACCCGAGTGGAGCCTCAGGTACAAACAAGCGGATTCTTCGCACGCGCATGCAGTCTTCGGGGACTGCGAGCGTTCGTTGTTTTCTTGTACATTTGTTTCCTCGAACGGTTCCTTAATGGGGTAAGGCGGGTCATTCGTACACGAAGAGGTGCAATCGAAGTTGTGGATGAGCCGATCCTGACGATGCTATCATATCATACAGTCGGCTTAGCTTTTCTAGCCTTCCCTCTCTGTTTCTGCAGGTTAGAAGAACTCCGGGGTTTCGACGAGCATACGTGTACGTAGCGCGGGTCCTTTCACATGCATAGATAAAGGGCAGTGAGGCAGGAAGCATATACAAAAAAGAAAAAAGGAAAACGGCAGTATATATGCTACAGTCTATAACATTTCAAAGCGAAAGACTGCTGCAGTATGAGAGAAACGCATTAAAGTATACCACGACATTATTAGTCGATTCCAAGTGGCAAACGCAAGGCTCCAGAACCACGTTCTGTCAAATACCTTTATAACAAAGTGCTCGGGATCCTTCAAAGCAGTTCTTTATACGGGCGCGCACCATAACTCTCACGGTGTAGCCCGTACGTATAGGAATCCTTCGTTTTTTAGGTAATGCCGTTGTATACAGCGTTCCAATCTTCCCACTATAAGTAATCTGCTATAGATGCAACAGGCAGGATAGTGAGAAATGGTCAAAACGCTCGGATTTAATTCGCCTGGCAGTTTAGTCTTTTGCTTCACCTTGGATAATGAACGCAGTTGCCCAGTGCTTAAAACCAATACTTAAAGGATGCAAAAGAGATAAATAGATGGAAAGGAAACGCAGGGAGGTTAACCTGGCGCGAGTGACCGGTTTGCTACCCTGCACAGGGGAAAGTTACACAAAACGAAATTCAGCGCACTCAGTTCGGGACATCTCTTCTTGTAACTCCCGCATCACCGTGCGGACATAAACTGATTCTGAAGGTTATTTCCGTGCTTTTCATTCACGTCGCAAATCCAAGCTGCCCGCGCTACCTTGGCAAGCATCCGGAAGCCTGCAGAAGATAACATCGACCGTTTTCTTCCATTTTAGCACAAAGATGCAAAAGATAAGCGCTGCTTTTCCTATCAACTGATGACGGGGACGAGGTATTAGGACGACTTCGTTCTCCAAGGTCATTCACAGAACCATGTCATCGACGCTTACTTTGCTTCGTCATCAAGCGCCCGCTACTCCACCTCAAAGCACGAACGGGGCATCGACCTCGTATGCGTACACGACGACCCGTCACTGCCTGCACGGCAAACGAGAGACGCTGCGAAAGTACACAGTTGCGCGCTTCCGGCTAATGTCCCACGGCTGCATCTTGCAGCCCCGCACGAACCAACGCATTGAAGCAGCGAGGCGAAGCGCACACGCCGAGCAGCAGGAACTTCGTGATCGTCGTGACACGGCCGAGATACTTGCCGTTCCGGCGCACACACCCACGTGGTTTTCACGTCCACTGCGACAGGCCACCACAACAACGCAACGAGCAAGGCATGCACGGCGAGTATCATGACGGTTGTGATTGACGCAGTGTACACTTCGCAACGACAGATCAGAAGTCGCTTCGGCAAAGGCGTGCCACTTCTCCGCCACGTGACAGCGGGGTCCCGACCTTGAGGCGAGACGTTGTCGCCTTCCGCAGTGTAGCGGTATATGCTCCACGGCGAGAGAGAGGGGCTTCAAAGTACACACATACACAGACGCGCGCGCAAGCCGGGCAAACGAGGCAGGCAGCAAACAAGACCCGCACCACTGCAGCCACAAGCCGCGGAGTGCGCGCGCCCCCTTCTGAAAGGGTTGTTGCACCCCGAGCGCCCGGCGCTGCTTGAGTCCGCGCTCCCGCCGAGAGGCAAGCCACCGGCAAGGGAGCACTGGTCGCGCTCGCTCAACCTCGAGAGACCGCGGGCAGGCGCGCCTGAGAAGAAGCACCCACGAGGACCCGCATGCCACCTTCGCTGCGGCTGTTTAGTGGCGGTACAGAGGCAACGAGCGCGAAGCAAGGTGTGCTCGCGCGCGCCCACGCGAAAGGTGCGTTCGCGCTGGCTACAAAAAATGCACTATCTTCCATTGAAGACATATCGGCATGAATTTTAATTTACCGCTAAATAGTAAATAAGGCTAAGATGGGCTTGCTTTCGTGTATTGTATGAGTGAAATTTGCGGATTCATTTAGCCTACTAGTCCACCAGTTTCCTTGTCACAACATTGTCCGCGCACTTCGTGGGAGACCAACGCATTTCGTCACGCTACGATCATGACCATTCATAATGACAAGTGGTAGTAGTGATGACATCGTCGTGTAAATAAATTACTTCTTGAAGAAGAGTAACAATAATATTTGGGATTTTACGTACCAAACCAACGATATGATTACGAGGAACGTTTTAGTGCAGGGCTGCGGGAACTTCAACCGCACGGGGTTCTTTAACGTGGGCCTAAATCTAAGTGCACGAGCTTCTAACATTTTCGCCTCCATCGAAAATGCAACCGGCACGGCCGGAATCGAACCAGCCACCTAGAAGTCAGCAGTCGAGCACTGTAACCGCAGCACCAGCATCGCGGTGACCAAAAATTACTTCTTGACAGAGTAATCTACGCACTGGGTCACATCAAGGACACCACGCGATGGACAGTTACTAATTGTTCCAGCACGACCGCGCAAATAGACAAACTGCCCTAATGCAGAGGTTTGTTAAAGTAACTTCTAAGCTTTTATTAGGCATACCTTGAAAGGACCACCACGCTGTACGTACAGTAATACGAGTCAGGACGTATTTCGCTATCTCTCGCGAAAAGTAACGAGCGCATGCGTCATCATGAATGGGGCTGCTGGACTGCAACATGTGCAACTCTTCCTGCACTAAGACAGCAAGCGAGCGCAATAATTGTCAAATGGAAATAAAATACAATAGTGTTCACCAGCGCGATCGGACACCGAACACGTCAGCCATAAGGTATTCTCGGGCATTTTGGGAGCTGTTATAGATGTGACTTTGGGATCGTCGCACGGGGATAGATGACGGGAAAACGTTTACTGCGAGAAACTGTCACTATGCCAAGAAAAGGAAGTGCAACCGTGAACAGCCTGCTCTGCGTGACATGGCGAATAATTCTGACATACGTTTGTCAACGGATCACAGAAAGGCCCACACAACTACAAAGTGTCCGTGCCTTTATATAGCCACTTGAGCGCTAAGCTAAAATATAAAGAAGTAAATCTTCACGTAGCGCGGACAGTGTCACAGCAGGACAGAAAGGAAAGAGACAGGTATAACCGGCTTATTATAGCTGGCTAATACATGATACGGCACTCTGCGAGAAACAACAATTCACCTACCGAGTCAGGCAATTCCAGCTGATCCCTTCGAACATGGCGTCGCAGCTGTTTCCACAAACACATCGCGCGCACACAGCCAACCGTAAGAACCGATGTCCGCGCCACAGAAAATGACACAACGGGCAGCCCATACAAATAGTGCGCTAAGAAAACAAGAATGAAAGAAGCCACTTGATCACACAGTTCTGCATAGCGCTTCTTTTGCAGCGACGTGATGTGTACACAGAGCGAGCTACGGACCGCGTATATGCCCTTCACAAGGTGTATTATGTGGAAAAAGAGCGAGGGTAGAGAAGAAGGCGGAGGGGATGAGGCAGAGGTTAGTGTTCTCCGCAAAGCCGAGTAAGTCCACCACAGCGCGACAAGCTCAGTGTCAGAGGGCACTGCACAGCGCATACCCTACCAGTGGCTTCCGAAAGCACTCACTCGTGCGGGCAAGCAGCTTTGGAGAGCTTGCCAGGTCGGTGAAGTTTCCGCTCCCTCGTTTCACTAATACACCCTTTCCCTGCGACGTCACTTCAGTGTTGCGAGGGGCAGAGAGAGAGCGCAAGGGGTTACGCCGAACAAACGCCTCCGAGCGCTGCCGAAAACTCGTTTGGTCCCGCACTCAACACATATATACACTCGGCGAGCCTTGTGGCGGCAAGCGAGGGAAGGCTGCATGCTGCAGTGGCTGCAGTGCGCTTTGCCCGAGGGCCACGCCAAGCAGGGCCCCAACAACACGGCGAGAGAAAAAAAAAAAGAAAACCAGAAAGATGTCATAAAAACACTGCGACGATATAGAGGCGAAGCAGTGAGAAAGGGCGGGGAGAATCGGGGGCAAGACGGAGCAGCAGGGCTCCCACTTAAGAAGTTCGGCGACCTTGCTTCTGCTCGATGCCCGGCAGCTCGAAGGAAAATGACAGCGGTGGCGCGAAATGGAAGCCGCAGCAGCGGGTGTAACTACAGCGAAGAAAGAAGGCATGTCGGTGTGCGTGCGTGCGTGGTGTTCGAGCAAGGTTACGTGGGCGTGAAAACGCGCGCGCATTTAACGCATACACACGACGACGGAGGCGCGAACAAAAACGCCCCTCGCACCGCCGGCAGAAAGAAGAAATCATTTACTTCGCATGCACGGCCGGCGCTGCAGTTACGTCTATTGTACCTATAGTATGTGCGTGTCTGTGATGACATACAAAATGTGCGGATCTAGCGTTGAACAAAGGGCGCTGAAGATTCGACGATGAACCAGCAATGCATTTTGTACGAGCATGCCCCCGTGAATGATGTTATTGACGCAAACAGCTCGAAAAGATGGCACAGCAGGAAGGAAGATATGCTCAGCGCTGTATGGTGTCCTTCCTTTCAGTAATATTGCCTTTTTTTTTTTTTGCGCTATGTACTTCGTGAATGGAATATCAACTAAGCCACCGAGTCATTATGCATCACGCCACAGGTATTTATCGACATTTATTCGCCGACCAGAACGACCCTATACGACGACATGTGGTGCTCGTTGGTTTCCTATCTCTCAGCGACATTTTGCTCAGCCACACTTCTAATGCAAGTATACGCAATGGTACGCTGACTGTGCCACCGATCCTCCAGGAGGTGGAGGAAGATGTGCGTTGCAGGCGGATCTAACCTTGCGAGATATGCAGGTAATTGCGCCGTCCGGCTTCCTCCCTTCAGGTTATGCTGAAAATATGATCATTCTTTAAAAGCGAAGCGCGGGCAGGCTATACCAAGAAGGCGCGCGGAGCGGGACGCAACAATGCACATGCCGCGGTGGCCGTCGAGCTATCTCGCGTGCGGTGCTGGGCCGGACGCCCATATCTCCACACAACGCCCCAATATGAGGGTGACTCATGGCCAATCACAAACGAGGTCTGTAGCGTTTAAAACTTCAACGGTAGTCGCGGCACCTCCTTCCTGAATGCGCAGTATCCACGCGGAACCACCATACCATTAACTCTGTCGTGTGGCGAGCCTAAACATGGGAGTGCTTCAAGGAAACATTCTCCATCTTGATCAAGTGCATTGCACTTCAGCAAATCCCTGGCTTAGGACCACAGAAAGTTAAGCTAGCTGGTAGGGATTCGTCAAAAAAGATGGTAAGACTTACAAACACGGACACACGAGACGAGAATAAGATAACAAAAACGCCCGCATCGCGCGAGCTCCTCGAGGGCCCAAAAGTCAAACGCACACCATTCCCGCCCACGCATGGGCTCCGGTCATATATAGCAGATACGTGCCTAACTCATCCGTCACGGCCAACCACGGCCAATTAAAGCTGGTCAGTATAGAGACCGACGCATGAAAAAACCCCTGGCCGCGTCCTCGAACGTGAACGTATGGTACTATGTGGTCCTGGTACTATACCTATACGGATGCGCCGAAGCGTACACGCGCGGAATACGGGAAACGTTTCAAATGACCGGTGCAAAACGGAAACGCGCGCGGGGCAAGCTGCAGGGAGGTGGAACCGACACACCCACTCGCCGAGTAATCGCGCCGCTGCCCCGGTGAAATTAACGCGCACAGAGGTCCAAGCGATGCGCGAGAAAAATTCAAAGCGAGAGAAGCGGTGAATTGGAGGAAAAAAAGAAGAAAGTATGCGCGATTGGGTATATATAGATGGTGAGGAGGGGGAACTGATACCTAGAGGAAAGAAGAGACAGCCGTGTATATTTCATTAGAGTCACGCGACCGTAACGCATAATGTATAGCCCGTACGTCCGAGCGTGCGCAGCGAAATGTTGTGAAAGCGGCAGCGCTGAGCGGGCGCCGAAACGGCGGAAAAACGCACTTACTCGTCGTAGACGATGGCGCGCCACATTCATCACACATTGCTCGATACTGTTGAGGCTTTCCAGTTCGCGTCGTACCGTATAGATGGTCTCGAGCTAAGGCGGGGGTTGGGAGTTAGCAGAGGGGGTACCAGTGAGCAGGCGAAGCTGTAAACGACCACGAGTGTATTGCTCGGACAAGTGGTTTCCGCGCGGTAGCCTCTTGGTGAGGCGCATGTCTTTATGTACGAACGCGACAAACTGTATACCAAATTGCTCAGCTGGAGTCAGGGAGAGGCCCTCGCCAAGAACACCACAAGGAGTCCATCAGGGCTACTAAATACGTTGGACATTGACGTATTCTACAGATGGCTTCCACTGACGTCATTGAAACCGCCGTGCTGTGGAGGCAACATTGCACATGCCAGCTATCTCGCGTACGGTACTGGGCCGGACGCCCACATCTCCACACAACACCCCAATATGAGGGTGACTCATCGCCAATCACAAACGAGGTCTGTAGCGTTTAAAACTTCAACGGTAGTCGCGACACCTCCTTCCTGAATGCGCAGTATCCACGCGGAACCCCTTCCGTGTGGATACGCGGAAGGGGTTCCGCGTCCCCCCTTCCACCAGCATGGGGGGACGCGACGTTTGCTTCAAAACATCACATGCAAGTTATTTCGTTATTCACGCTTAGAGGCGCTCCTGCCACGTCGTTATCATATTGAAGCAGGTTAACCGCAACTTGTTTGTCATCAAAGCCGCCATCGTGGAGTGCCAGTACGTTCAGAAGCTGCCTCCATGACGTCACGTGCAATCTATCTATATACTGACTTTGCGCAGCCATTATGTCTTCTCCTGCGCTTTCTTTCATAACCTTTCCAAGTATAGGGTAGCAAACTCGACATCTCCTCCGGTTAACCTCGCTGCCCTTCCTCTGCAGTTCTCTCTCTCTCTCTCTCTCTGGCAGGCCACCGACTAACCACAGACCACCGAGCGAGTACATCTCCGGTGCATCTGATAACTACTGCGCGTCGTGAGTGGCGCACATCCAAACATATGGGACAACGTGTGTGCAGCATATCCCGTTGCACGACAGCATTATAAGCTACCAGCATACCTCTATCTATCCATGTCTCTCACATTCACCATCACCCCGGTGAAGAGTAGCAGGCTACATACATCCACCCCAGGTCGGCTTCTTCCTTATATTCAATAAATATTTTCTTCCTCCTCTTTCGATTCGCTGCAAGCTAGGCATTGGGACAGAGCGTAGGCAAGTTCGTGCCTTTAAGCGTCAGCAGCACAAACAAGGGCACAGATGCACATCTCCAAACTTGGCGGTAGGCGAGCAAAAAAAAGGGCTTTCACCGTATGCTGTCCCCATCCTCCTCCTTTTTCTTTCTCTCTCTCCCCATTTCCACTCATTTCCCCAAACAGATCAACACATAAATATAAAGGGTGAGACAGTGACTTTGGCCTTCATTCGCAACTTTTTACATCAGGCGGTTACAGTATATAAGAGCTTCGAGAGGACTTTACCAGTGGAACTGATTTACTGTTGCTCTTTAGTGCAGCTCTACAACGAAGTCACCAGCGCGGAGCTTCCTTCCACAACATTGACTGCAGCACACGCTGCACGCGACTGCGAAGGATTTTTCACGCTTCTATAGCGTGATTTTCCTGGCGGCCTTGACACTGAATTCTTGTTTGTAAAAATCGGCGAGCGACACCTTCATGCGGCGCACGTACACGCCATTAGCAGAGGTGCAAGAGCCACGAGGAAGTTAGCAAGGCTATCCTGGAACGAATTACGCATGACTATATACATGCAGAACTCAGAGTGACTTATTCCTTTGCCTCCACGCTTTTCTTTTCACTTTTTGTGCGAACGAGACGACCTAGAACTGCACGATGCAAACCGAAAAATTTGCGAGAAAACGCCACATTCAAAATGATAAACACAGGAAAACAAAGAGGGGATTTATGGCTCCGCAATCACAGGAGAAATAGCGGGCATCGATATTTCCGCCATCAGTGAGTGTTTCAGTTCTATGGCATCCATATGGGAGTTTGTTCGTTGCCCATGTATGAATGTTTAAAGTCGATTACGCATGTTACAGGTATCCTTCAAGATAAGTTTACTCAGACATCAAGTCATGGATCGCGAGTCTTGCACCCTGTAGAACATATATACGTATATACACATTGTACGTCTATTCACTTACTGCATGTCGTACATTAAAGTGACAAGCATATATATATATATATATATATATATATATATATATATATATATATATATATATATATACATTGTATACGTCTATTTACTTACTGCATGTCGTACATTAAAGTGACAAGCATATAATATATACACATTGTACGTCTATTCACTTACTGCATGTCGTGCATTAAAGTGACAATTTACAGGCGCAGCAGTATACAATCAGTCGCTAATACGTACAATGGAGAATATAGAGTGAAAGTACCAGACTTGAGTACGAATCTGCATGCTGCGCGTTGTACAAAGAGCCTGTAACTTCTACCACCATCGATCCATCTTTCTCTCTCTCTCCCTCTCTCCGCACACTAAAATTAAAGCTTGCTGGAAATGGCATGGTTAACCTCCCTGCCTACATCTGCACTTCCCCGCTCTATTTATAAAACAGTATATAAGCTCACATCCCCAGTAAAGGTTGAAGCCGAAGAATGGAAACGAAACGTGCCATAGGTTCTCAATATAGGTGCCTCAGACAGGATGGCCCACGATTAGATAGGTGCACCTATCTTCGTCAAAGCCCTTTGACAAAGGCCTGTTACAAGATAGATCAAGTTATCAAATGCATTTGACAACGGTAGATCCACCTACCGAAACGTCGGCCAGCCTGTCTGAGGCACCTATTCTTGCTCGCACAGCTAAAGCTTACACCCAGTATCAATAAAGGCCTCTATAGCATAGCCTACACAACCATGTAGCAATATATATATATATATATATATATATATATATATATATATATATATATATATATATATTATATATATATATATATATACGCCGTATGATTTAAGCCATCGTTTTATCTACTAACGTATAGCCACGCGATCTTCACTGCTACGACTGAATCGAGAGGATCATACAAAAAGCCGAGAAATCCTATACAAAAGTATCAACTGTATTGCAGAAGCAAAAATGATGAATAGTTGCACTTGGGCTTCTGGATTCACGTGGAAAGCGCACGTTAAGTGTACGCATGAGCTTCGTGTATTAAATATATGTGGAGTCAGACGGACCCAGCACGCGTATATGGTACCGCACGGTGTGCATGCTTGCCAGCATTATATATATATATATATATATATATATATATATATATATATATATGCGAGAAGAAGAAACATCATTCAGCGGAAAGCAGCCGCCACACACGAGGTGGTCCGACAAGCTGGCCAGCGGGCGAAACCGAGAATTACGCGGGGACAGTCGCGGTAATAAAGAACAAAATAAAAGAAGGCCTAAAAGCGACCAGGAAGGAGGAATCCAGAAGCGCGCGCAGCAGCGATCGTATATACCTGGCGCTCGCGAAGAGCAGCTGCTTTGTGCGATCGAATTTCAAATTTTCAGAGGAGGAGCGAAAGAATTAAAAACAGGAAACCGTAGTTCCTTTTTTCTTGCTCTTTTTTTGTAATTCGAGTATTACATCGCTTGTTTCACATTGCGACAAAGAAAAGCAAGAATGCACTGCCGCGTTTAATAATCATCACTCTGGTGAGCATGCGGAGACATAAGACAATTTGAAAAAAAAAAAATAGATTGAAATACCGACGAACAAAGTAGGCAAGGCGCGTTGCAGCGTCGAGGGGGAAGACTACGAGGTCGTGTATATATACGCAGCTAGACAGGAAGGAAGAGGGCTCGGTGCTGCCGCGGCTTCTTTCGCGCTCCCCACCTCCAGCGCTCCCCACCTCCACTGCGCGGGACAAACATGAAGTCCTCATATACACCACGTATATTCACCTATATATGTGTATATAGAAGCCTGCTCAGTCCCTCACTCGGATATCGGCTCTATAGGGGGAGGCAAAACCAAGCCCCGTTGAAAGTGAACGTTCTTTACGGTTATATTTTTTTTTGCTTTATTTTTTCGCTCGTTGTTCCAGACTTCACTCTCACGCGCTTCTGATTTGGTTTCTGTACACCCTGTTCTAAATTTTCAGCAACCCTCCTCCCCCTTCTCAACCGATACCCAGATTCCCCGTTTCACCGGTCCATTGCTCTCCGTAGCATATGCGTGTGTTACGTGAGCGCAGCGAGCAGTCTCTCATACGTAGCTCAGGAAGCCAAAGAGAAGCAGAGCAGCGCGTTCTCGCATTGGGAGAGAGAGACAGAAAGAGAGAGAGAGAGTAGGCGAGAAAGGAAAGGAAAATGGAGACGACTAAAGATACGAGCGTCAGTACAGCGCAAAATAGGCAAAGAAGGCAGAATCCAGGTGCGCTTCCATAGCATCTCGCTTTAGCCGCGCGGTCCACGGTTCAGTGAAAGCGAACGTGGAGGCTTGATAGAGGCCAACGAAATCCGCGCGGCACGATTTGGGCCCGACGCGGGTCGCCACCGCCGCTGCTGCTATAGGTAGGGGAACAGCATGCAGCGGGCACACGGAAGCCTCACTTCCATTCTTCGCTGTGGCGATACACTTACGACGTCGGTTGTTATACACATCTGCGTATTATGCACTCACATACGTGAAAAGGAAAGTGCTGCGAGCACAGTGTCTTGTTTCGGCATCGCAGCACTCCCGCATACATACACTATATGGTCTAGACAGATTACGCAAAGTGCGCCACGCGGCGACCACAATTGACGGTATTATACGCCCGTATACATAAACACATCCCGCAGCTTTACTGTTCCACGCGCTAAAGCAATTCTATTTATCCTCCGCATCTCGCTCTTCTTTCGTTGCGTGCTGCCGTATTTTCGTGCCGAGGCTCACAACGGGCCCACGCCACCAGGTATTCGCTTTCGGGCACTGATATAGCAAGGGTCTTTTACCGCAGCAGCATCTTCACTTGTACGGAAATAAAAAAGGAACCTGGCCTCAGAGGTTGGATATCCAAAGAGTACGTGCACGACCGATGAGTCTGCAGAGAAGCGCGTTATACAACACATTATACAAAAGGTACGCAGAAGCGTCTGGTAGAAGAATCATACGGCGTGTAAATACTGTGTTGCTTCTTAAGCGGTCCTCGCTACTGCAGCTTCATTCCCTTTCACTCTGCTATTTTGGCGCTGAAGTGAACACTATAGTTCCTGCTGAGGATTACTCTGCCTCTGAACGAAATTGCACCACCACAGGCTGCAGCAAAATAGGGCTGCATGTGAGAGCAAAAACGAGCCGGACCCGGCGCATTTACAGCGATTTTGTCGTATATATACATCTCAGTACGTGCGAACTTGTGAGAATGAGATATTTGCAGTTACGGTTTCTAACATCGGTCGTTCTACACCGTATATTTTCTTGAGTAACTGAACACTTCTTGTAGAAACTACAATTATAACGCTATCTTCAAAGAACGAAGCCTGCAGCGTGTGATGGCTTGACTCATCATGCGTCAGAGCACGCGCCATGTGTTGCCGCGAAAACTGCTACGAAACCTGCCTTAAGTTTGCGCAGCAGCTCTTTAAAGTTTATTGCCTTACGTCCTTGGACCTTGAAGAAGTGCTGGCAATGTCTTGCGCGAAATGAAGGCCTTCTCTTTTCTATAAGACGCTAACTTCTATACTACGTATTTTAGGTACACCTCATTTCGGTCTGTCATCTCAGAATGGACCTTCCGTAGAGAAAAAAATTACCGCTTTAAATCGTAGGTGCTAAGTCACTGGATCCATCTTTCGGTCTGTCTATGAATGAATGAATGAATGAATGAATGAATGAATGAATGAATGAATGAATGAATGAACGAAAGTCACCGGCTTCTGTGGACGCTTGCTCATCTTGTGTCGCTGCGCGCTATGTATCAATATATCCAATTTATATGTCACCCACATCATATATAACGGTCAGACATACATGTGTCTGCAGCATACACTAAAGAGCGCGTTTCTTTTCTTTGGAGGACTGGCATACAATCGGCTGTTATGAGGAATGCATCAAAGATACCGAAAGCAGTCTTGTTCACCTGTGTCACGTGGCACGCACCTCCTATTAATATCTTCGTTCTTGCTTTATTCTTTGGTCCCGATATACATAAGGGCCCATTGATGTTCGGCGTTAACACAATTCCGCAAAAGAGCAGCGTGAATGCAGGAGAGGACGTCCGAGGAAATAGATACGGTTAGGTAACCCGTCTACAACAATGCTGCGGACCGCTATACACTGCCGCGCTGGACGGGGAAGCAGGAAAGAAAGCAAATGGACATACACAGACACAGATACAGGGAGAATGGGTTGGCACGCGCATGCCATTGCGAGTGGTCAAGAACGTAAACAGATTATGTCGTTAGAAAGCCGCCGCCGCCGCGTCGTCCACGCCACAAAGCGATGTGTCTTTCGCAAAGAGAATGCCCATCGCGAGGATGTATATGCAGTCGCAGTCTGGAATTGACGCCCAGTAGACGTTGTATACGGGGTTAATCTTGCCGCGCTTTCCACCTGCGTTCAACGCTCGAAAGGCGGGTCTTTGTTTGCATGCGCGGGAGAAAGAAGAGACGTGTCGCCGATGGCTTATGCAAGTTCGCAAGAGTCAGTAGCCAGCCAGGTTGACTGTGTGTATGTAGTGTTGAATGCACCAGCGGAAAGACGCAGAGCAGGCGCTCCGGAAGGGCTTTCACAGTGTCAAGAACATGCCTAATACTCGCCACGATCTCACAATACAATATCGGCAGGTAACAAGCTATAAGGGCTGCCGGTGAATAACCGTGAAACATACTGCGCCTCACTGCTGAAGGCTCATCACTTGCACGTTATGGTATGCGCGATTAGATGTGTCTATTTACACAGTCCGTTTTTTTTTTTTTTTACAAGTAGCGGTGATATAAAGAGTGCGATATAAGTCCAACAAAACCTGCGTTACCAGCAAAGTGGCCACGTATCTCATTCAGTTATATCCTGGCAAAGAGATAAGGAATAAAAGCTTCGAGCAAAGCAATAACCTGAAATGAATGGCACACATCAGGACATCTATACGAGCCTGTATACCTATACTGCATCAAGTACGCGATGGGAAATGTCCACGTTAACTTCGATGCTGTAAGGTTTAGACAAGCAGCCATGGCGTCCACTGGCTTTCACGGTTTTTCATCACGAAGCCTACGCGGGAGCACCACCACACGGCCTGACAGTAGTCACTCGTGCAGCGGCTTCGAAACCATACCGGGATAGGATGTTGCGAGTTCCAGAAAGAGTGCAAGCGACGTAGGCGAAAGAGAGGAACACCGATGTGCCGTTAATCTAACCCATTTGTTCTGAGCTGTTTTCAGGTATAGAAAAGCTGGCAGCGATGACGCGCTTATCCCTTCTGAGACGGACAAGCCACCAAGCTAGCTTTAAAAAAAAAGGAAATTAAAGAAACAAAAGAAACACGAATCAGACATAACCTAAGCAACTTGTACCAGTGATGACCATATCTATAAGGCAACATAGCTCCTGCAGTCCACAGCACGAATTCACCTGTTACCAAGTATCTCTATTGTATGGCCATTTTTCGCGTAGCGTAAAGCGTGTCGTTAACAAAACAAAGGGGAAGGAAGGCATACATAGCGCTGAACATGTCATCCTGCTTCGTGTTCTGTTTGTTTGGCGCTGTTCGCCACAAAAGAATGGAGCATACCAATACGTGCAGCAAACCCTCTTTCTGATGCATATATGTGCAAATACTAGGCTTTCTCATTGAGTCTATATGCTCTCTGCTTTCCTTTCTGTCCCTTTTTATACTCTTCTACCCCATTTCACCACAACGGACCGCAGTTCATGTGTAAGTTGAATGACAAACGGTTACAGGGAGACATATATATACGGTGATTTCCTTGCCTTCGTTTATCTCACTGAAGACAATGTCGGTTCCTTGACCCCTTCCAACCAAGTTTGGCAACAGGTCAGTGCATACCGACCGCTCTAACCAGAATTCAGGGCAGATCCCGACTAGAGCGCGGTATAACGGAGCATCTGAGTCGCTTGACTTCAACAACCGTGATTACTTGAAGACTATATACCAGCGCTGGCTAATGTTATAATTTGGGTTTTACGTCCGAAAACCACGACATGATTAAGAGGGACGCCGTAGTGGAGGGCTCCGGAAATTTTGACCATCTGGTGTTCCTTAACGTGCACCTAAATCTAAGTACACGGGCCTCGAGCATTTCACCTCCATCGAAGCGCGGCCGCCATGGCCCGGATTCGATCCCGCGACCTCCAGATCAGCACTCGGGTACCATAACCACTATAAACCACTGGCTGTTTGATCGCTAATGTCGCCTATTGTTGGCTAACGTGGACTAAAGATAACTAGATCAGTGATTATAATTTTCCTTATCAGCTTTTATGACACCAACACCGTCTTCATTCGATTCGATCTCATTGCAATGACGGGCTGACTATGTCACTTCCATGCTAAGTAATTCACCATATATAGTATACCCAAAGTGATTCTTATGAAAGGGAGGAAGAGATAAGTGTAGTATACTATTGGTTCGGTTATTCGCTCATGGTGCTTCGAGGGAAAGAGCGAGCCCGACCCAGCCACGAGGCAAGCCGGCGGCGCCGGTTCCCCGCATGTCGCTGCATGCTCGAGGCGGTCGACGGCGCGACGAGCGCGCGTCGTCGTCGCCGCCTGTGCCTCTTTTGTTCTTTTTTTCGCGCCGTTATTTCGTGGCCGCAAATTTCTATCAGGGCGAGACGACGTCCGTCTGAGCGGCTTCCTCTCCCTCCGCAGCCGCGCGCACACGCACCAAGGCTGCGGCAGCCAACCGGCGTTAAGCTGTTTGCTGGCGCGCCCGCGCCACTCCGGAACTCGGCGCTTCGCGTTGTGTGTGTCCTTTCGCAGACACGCGAGCGACGCGCCTTCCGTCAAAAATTCCAAGAGCGCTGCGAAATCTGAGAGATACGGAGACGGTGGCTAGACTGGTAGAGCACTGCACGGGCCGATTTTTCCGGCCCGGGCCCGGCCCGGCCCGAAAACGCCATGCTCCGGCCCGCCCGAGCCCGGCCCGGTGTTCTTAAATGTGGCCCGTACCCGGCCCGGGCCCGAAAGGTTTGGGCCCGGCCCGGCCCGGCCCGACCCGACCCGACCCGTTTCAGCTAGTTATGCCTTGAGCATAAAGGAGGCACTGTCTAACCTTCGGTTATTGTGAAGATACCTGCCACACACAAGATATTTTCTAGAGATTGTTTTGGGAACTTCTTTCAGTGTCACGACTTTCAC